>NC_031773.1:3687797-3694144 GCF_001522545.3 Parus major
CCGTGTCCCCAGCCCGGCACCCCGTGCCGTGTCCCCGGCACTCCGTGTCCCCAGCGCGGCTCCGCCGCCGGAGCCCCCGGCGCCCTTCTCGGGTGATGCGGAGATGCAGGAGATGCTGGCGGTACCTCACCTGATCGAGCCCTATGTTATTTTAAATGGCTCTAATTTCACCATTTATCTCATTTGGCCCGTAACTGCGGATTCAGGCATCTGAAACAACCTTTCGAAACTCTGATTAGTTCAGCTTCGTTCAGTGCCTTTTCCTCCCTCTCCTTTCTCCCCATTTTTTTTCCCCTTCTCACTCCCTTTCTGCGCGACTTTCATGCGCTGCAGATAAGATATAAAATGCTCTATCGGGATCCTGTAATATTAAAGATCAAAAGTGGCATCAATTGAAGACCAAACGCGCGGAAAACAAAGGGGAAGGCTGGGAGATGTTCATCAGCTAATTACAACTGCAAATATTATGCAAATTTATCTTGGCACAGAAATGGAGAAAGCGAGTTTAAGTGTGAAGATAATGCTGGAATATTGAATGTTCAGCTAAGGGTGGGATGCGGTCCAATAAATTCATCTGAGCGAGAACCGGTATTTTATATATATATATATATTCCTATCGAATCATCTACACTTCAGATTGGGGGGGGGATATCAAAAATTGCGGTTATAATTGATACTTGAAATTCCTTGACAAATATTGCACAGGATATAGGGAGGAGAAAGAGTAAGGAAGCCGAGATTAGCGTTTGGATGGGATTTGTTAAACGCCGCATGTAAAAAGATGAATCTATAGCGGGGAGGGGGCGGCGTGGGGTCCCCCCCACTCCAGACCCCAGGTGGGAACCTTTCCCTTTAGGCAAAAGGGAAAACCAAGTTATTTTTCAACCTCATTTTAGAAACGGCTCTCACTTCCTGGAAAAAAGGACCGTGCTGGACCTGGTTAATGATTAAACACGGTCCCTGTGCCATGAGAGTCGGGAAGGGATGAGAAGGAGCAAGGGAAACTTAAACCAAGGCAGAACAGAGCTGCCAGCACCTGTCCCTAGAAATTTTAGCATTAGGACAGGCTGCAAACAAAGAAAAAAAAAAATTAAGAAAACACACCTAAACCAAAAAACAACCGAGAGGCAGCAAACTGACCATGAAGAGGATTTTAGGTACCATTTTCTCAGAGGTCAGGATGCTCCAGCACGGGCCGGGAGCATCACCCAGCCCCTCGCAGGGTTTTGAGGGAGTTGTCCCAAACCCCGTTATCAGGTTTGACCCTTGCGGTGATTTTTGTTGAGATCAAGTTTTGGGCTGAGTTGTTACTGCTGTGGGAATCCCTCCCTCCTCTCCCCCATCCCTCGGAATGAAGCAAAGGGGTTTATTTGCCACAGAAAATGTTTGAAATGCAGCTTTTCCCTGCGCAGGTGAGGAGGCAGAGCCCGGCTGCTGCTTCCCTTCAAGGATTCAAACGAATAGATTCAAATCCAGTAAAATATCAGCAGATCTTCCCCTCCTCAGGCACACGAATATCAATAATTTCAGGTGAATGTTTCCCCCCACCCCGCCCTCCATCCCCTATTTCATTTCTGCAGCCAGAAACACAGCGCAGCGTTCATTTGCATACAAAGCAACACGCGGAGTTTCTCCAGTTTATGAGAAATGCCTTTAAAAAAAAAAAAAAAAAGAAAAAAAAGAAAAAGGAGGCAGAGACACAGGAAAAGAGAGGGGAGAGACTCCTCGCAGAAATCTTATCGATTTTTTGCTATGCATGTATTTATTTGGCAACGGGGCGGGGAGAAAAGAAAAAAAAAAAAAAAAAAAAAGAACATTATTGGCAGCCCTTCCTTTAAAAAAAAAAAAAAAAAAAAAAAAGGAAAAAAGAGAGATGCAAATTGTATTTTATCTTAACCCGGCTCCGTGCTTTATTCAATGTTTATGATGCATTATCTCCCCCTTAAATAAAAAATAAATCATGTAAAATTAGGATCTCGGAGCCGCCGAGAGGAGAAGCTCCGGTCGATTTTCTTAATTTCAGTCTGAAAGTGACACACTAATTAAAGCGCCTCATCATCCCCCTCCAACTTATTTTTATTATTATTATCAGATTTACCTTATATTTTCCCAATTAAAAAAAAAGAAAAAAAATCAGTTTCGCTGCCCCAAGGATGAAACTAAACTAAAATAAGGACCCACGATTTTTTTCCCCCAACGTTGCCCATCGCTTTCCGCCATCAGATTCATTGTGATGTATTAGATGCAATAAATTATCCCATGTAACAAAACATTGGGAGCTGAAAGGGTGATAATCTGGAAAGCAGAGATAAGGATTCATTATTCCGAATCATTATGAATCCAACGTTGCCTCTGACTTCTTTCTTAATCAGCTCCTCTGATCCTGGATATGTGAGCAGCACAGATAAGGAAAGAGTCATTTATAATTCTGTACCTCGTCTAATATTTAAAAAAAAAGTCAGAGGCAAGAAAACGCTATAAAACACAAGCAAGAGGCGGGCTCCGAATGAAATATCACTTCGATGTTGTTAGAGCCGCAGTAAGATTTAATTAAAATTCTCCTCTTCCACGTGCTTTATATATTTTTATAAATATATTTTGCACCTTGGTTGTAAGGGATAGGAATTTACAATTGCGGCTATTTGTTGGGGTCTGCCTTTGACTTTATTCCCAAGTCCCTGATTCGGGTGAATGGAAGATGTGGAGGAAGGGGGAAAGAGGGTGGGGGGAACGATTATTTTAATTTTCGAGGGTCCCCCCCGGCCCCTCCGTCCCTCCCCAGTGCTCCCACAAAGTCTTTAGGTCGATCCTACCGATGTAGGCGACCGCATTTAATGGAAATCGTTTTAAAGCGAATATACCCTGCGCACACAAAGCGCAGGATCAATGCCAAAGCGCCTGATTTGGGGAGATCAAGACGGAGGGTGCTTTCTTCCCCTCCTTGGAAACGTAGATCTCAACAGTGATATTAAAAAATAACCTCTCTGAGAATGTGTTTTCACAGCCGGCGAAGGGGGAATTATTGATTATTGGCAACTTTTCCCCGGGGTGGGGGCAGAGAGGGTGGGTTTTCTTTCCAGAACACGAGAGGCAGTTTAATTATAGCAAATAAAACATCCTCAGCCTCCTCTCTGCAGCCGGCAGAGCGGTTATCCCTAACAATAACGTATGGATTTTATTTAGGGAGGGTTCGACTGCAAATCTTGGTTCAGGCGGAGCCGAAATCGATTGTGTGTGTGTGTGTGTGTGTGTGTAGGTATTTATTTCGGTGTATACCCGTCTAAATGTGTGCCAGGAGGAAAGCAAGAGGTGGGATCAAGCACATGCAGTGGGAGAATCACAGGCTCCCCTGGCAAGTTGGAAAACACAAGGAAAAAAATTATTCCAGATATTTATATATGGAATATATATATGCGCACACCATATAAATATTCCACATAGATATATTCCATATATATATATACTCACACACGGAAAAAAATATATGTGTGTGTGAATATCTTTTTTATTTTTTTTTTCATGTATTTATTTATTTAAATGACCTCCGGGTATCTGACTATTGCTTTGAATGTATATTCGGACCTCAACTGCAGGCATCGAGGCGGGTCTGTGATATTTATGATAAACGCCGGGTGCCATTTAAAGCCTCATTAGTTATGTTTAACCTTTGAATCACCGGCCATCGTGGCTGGAAATGAACTTCGCGGTGCGGGGTGGATGCGGGAGGGGGAGATGAGTGTGGATGCGCCTGCGCCTGTGCCCAAATTCCCTCTGTCCCCTCCCGCCCCCCAGCAAGCCCCAGCCGGAGGAGCAGAGACAATGGTGCGGGGACTCCATCTCCGCGTTCTCCCCAAGCGCTTTTTGCCAGGAGGATCCTTGATTTTTCGTTTTCCCACCTCGCCCCCCGCAGTTCCACGGTGTGCTCAGCCAGCCCGGATCCAGCTCCCTCCCCCGCCTTTTGGTTTTTTTTTTTCTTTTCCTGGGCAGTTTTGGAGGGATCCGGCACCATCTTCCAGGTTGATCTCGTCTCCCTCCCGCAGCACTGTTTTGGGGAGCAGAAGATTCCGCAGGGATTTTCCCAGCCCTATGATGAGGAACACACCCCTCGAGTGATTTCAGCTGTATTCTTTATTTTTTTCTTATCCCATACCCCTCAAGGATTTATCCCCGGCTCGTCCACACGGCTCAGTCCAAACCACACAAGCCTCGTGGCTTCAAAATCCTCTTTTTCGAAGCCTTTCCTTAGCAAAAGGCGCATTTCTTGTCGATGGTGGATGGGCTCAACCCTCCCCCCCGCCGTTGGGGTGCCCGAGCTGTTTCCATCGGTGTTTGGCGCTGGGAAGGTTCCCTCCGTGGCTCTAATGAGCTTTAAGTTATTACCTTAATTGAATGTGTTTTCTAAAGATAGAATTGGGAGGCGATCGCGTTACCTTTCACCTCACAGAGAGTCACTCTAGAAGCAGCGATAGCGAACTCCCAACGTCAGCAGAAAAACCCAACAATATCCCTCCGGGACCAGGAGGGTGTGTATATACACATATATTTATTTTTTCCCCCTAAGTGACCAATTTTCGCCCCACTCTCTGAAGCGCAGGGACCCAGCGCTGCCGGGATGTGCCCTGAGGGTCTCCGCCGGGTACCGGAGCCGGGCCGGGCAGGGCAGCTCTGCATCCCCCCAGCACCAGTGGGGCTCCCACTCGTGGGGCCTGGCATCTGCCTCACCCACCTGGTTTAGCCCTGGGAATAAAGCTTTATTCCAGGTTTATTCCCGAGGAAGCCTCTTCTCATCGAGGGTGGATTTGGAGCGTGGGGGGAGTGAAGCTCCCCACTTCTCCCACTGGGACGTGGCTGCCCATCCCGGTAGATGAGAGTGGCCATTCCCGGACGTGTTTTCCGTGGATAAACCCCCTCCCACCTTCCCCAGACTGATCCTCCGTATCTTGTCTTGGTGGCAGGACGCCCACCCACCCACTCCGAAATGAGCACACAGCCCTGGCGAATAAAAATATCATCACCAAAACCTGGGGAGGTTTTCTTGTAAGCAAATCTGCCCGTGGATCGAGGCTAACGGGGGAGAACGCTGAGGCTGCAGCATTAGGTTTGGGGGAGTGACACGAGTGGGGGTTAAATGTGGAAAATCAGAGCCCTCCGCCCCTTCCCCCCTCGGTTCCTCCATCTCCTCTTGGTTGGAAGATCTGGGGCATCCTCTGGAGCCTGCGGCGTGGCCACAGCCCGGCTCCCTGGCTTCTGCAGCACTTTAGGGGGGGTGTGTTTATCTTCCCTCCACCTCCAGCCCTCGAAAACCCCCAGGTGTTCCCGGGGAAAGGAGACCGAGGGGCGGGCAAGGGGCTGCAGATCCCCCCCGGCCCGTCCCTTTCGCCCCGCATCGGCAGCGGGTTCAAGCCCGTGCGAGTCCGAGGGGACAGAGGGGGACACCCAGGACCCCCAGGACTGGGGCCGACCCCTGCGATCCGTGTCTCCCTATAGAGGTGCTGCGCTCCTGCCCGCGGCCGGGAGCCTTCCTCGTCCCGAGGAGGAGTGGGAGACAAGGGGAACAATCCTTGTCCCTCCCCGTTCTCGGAGGGCCAGGGGATGCGTGTCCATTATTTTTTTTATTATTATTATTTTTTTTGTCTGTATCGTGGAGCCTTACACAGATACATATTCAAAATAAAAATATATATAAAAAAAGGCAGAATAGGGTCACTAAAAATCCCCCCGGGAGGAGAAGGGGGTACAGAGGAGAAGAACCAGCTCCTTGTCGCTAATGTCACCACTTTTCCTCGAAAGCTTTCGATGCAGCGAAGCGAACCCCGGCGTTATTTGTATGATCATACGCTTAATTACATTTTCCCCCTCTCTGTTCCCGGCGTTCCCGGCTCCCGGCGCTGCCAGTTGCTCCCGGGACGGGTTACATCACGCTCACACCGCCGTACCTGGCGCGTCCCCCTGGCCCTGCCCCTGTCCCCCCCACCTCCACCTCCCCGCCCCATCGATGGGTGTGTAAAGAAATGGCCCATCATATTCCTCTCACTCCTGCTCTGCCCTTTCCCAACCCGGAAGAGCTCTGATCTTCAGCCCAGCCCGGAGGAGGAGGAGGGCAAGGGTGGGCGTTCGGAGGATGCGGCTCCCCCAGGTTTTCCCCCTCGGTGAGAGCTTGCGACATGCCAGCAGCGGCTCCGCTCCTCCCGCACTCCTGCTCTGAGCGCTCCAGCGGAACCGGACAAAATCAAAAGCATCTCCCCAGGTCAGTGAACACCGATTTGTCTGTCCGTGTGTCCCCCCCATCCCACCCCCCTCCTTTTTTATTTTTTATTTTTTCCTTTTTTTTCTTTTTTTTTTTTTTT
>NC_031773.1:3694170-3695254 GCF_001522545.3 Parus major
TTTTTTTTTTTTTTTAATTCATCCTCCTTTTACTCCTCCACGTGGAGGGCATTAGGATGGAGAGCTCGGCTCAAAGGATTTGAAACTCAGCCCCGATCCCCCTTTATTGCTTGGGGTGGATGGAGGGGAGAGTCGAGTTTTCTCGGTGACCTTGGGGAAAGCCCCCCTGATCCGTAAAGGGGAGATTTTTGGGAAGCGGGGGAGACGAAGATGTTTTACCCGTGGGTTTTGGGGGCAAAGGAGTGAGGCGGGGGCTGCGAGATGGGACAAGGCAGTGACATAGCTGGGATGAGAAATCTTAATCTCAGAACAAGAATGGATTTATATCTGAGGGACACGCGGGGCCTTTCTGTGCCTGGCTTCGTACCTTTTTGTACATGAATATATATATATATTTCTATAAATATATATATATATTTGTGTATTTTATATTGTATATCCGGACCCACATACTCTGTGTACAGCGATATTCATGCGGGCAGGAATGTGCGGATGGCTGCGGTTCTGTGCTCTTCCCACGAATAATTCCGAGACAATTTGATTCTGTTAGGTTGATATGTGCTGTATAATATAAAATGTACCTGTATATGTAGCACTCTATCTCTTCAGGTTAAAAATATCTGTGTATAATACATTACAAGAACACTCTGCTTCTAACAGAATCTGCTTGGGGAGATTTTCCGCAGATATTTCTCCTTTTCATACCTTAAAAACGCAGAGCAGAGCTAGCCCAGAGGTGTGTGTTTAAGGCAGGCTGGGATGAGGAGGGAGATGGCTCCGCTCCGGGGCCGGATCCGCACCTTCCCCGCCGCTCCTGCTCCCGCTGGGGGTCCCGCGGGCCGGGCCGGGCCGTCGTGGGCTCTGGCAGGACTGGGGGCCGAAGGGAGAGTGGAGAGTTTCCTCTCCCTCCCGTCATCCCTTCATTAAGTCTCTCTCCTCCTTCCCCGCCTTGTAGAAGAATTTTTCACCCTCCAAACCTTGCGGAGGATATTTTGTGAGGGAGCGATGGGAATGGCTTGTGCTGTCAAAAAAAATCCACATTATTTGTCATCGAGCGATTTGAATACAGAAAGGGGATAAAATC
>NC_031773.1:3697659-3700884 GCF_001522545.3 Parus major
CTTCTTTGTGTGCGTGTTTGTTTCCTCCCGATCTTCACGAAGGGGAGATAACTGAATTATTAGAAAAGAACGGAAATACGTACGTATGTTAAAAAAAAAAGGGAGAGAGAGAGAGAGAAAGAAAAAAAGGAAAAACCACCCATGTGGCTGGTTTTGAAGCGGAAGGCTCATGTGGGTTGGGAAAGGGGAGAGGCAGAAATACCAGACTCTCCTTCTCTTTGACTTTACTGTTGTCATTATTATTATTATTATTATTATTATTATTATTATTATTATTATTATTATTATTAATTTGCCGGCTCCTAGCTGGAGGGATGCTGATTACCCTTTAAATGATAAAGGGGGGGGTGGCCTTGAGGAAGTGGATCGTAATTCTTTCTTAATTCATGAAGGGAGGAAAAAAAAGAGGAAAACAAAATATTCCCTCTTCTCGGCGCCTTTGTTTAACCCGAGATTATCTCAGCAGCCTGACCAGGGCCCGGTACCGTCCTGGCGGGGCTGTCCCGGGGACTGGCAGGCTCCGTGTCCCGGGAGGGGCTGTCCCAGCCGGGGAGGTGGCAACGGGCTCACAACCCCGGGTGTCTCGGCAAGAGAGAAAGTTGCTGTACACAGGCAAAAAAAAAAATAAAAAAAATAAAAAAATAATAATCTTCGGAGCTCTGCCCTGGGCCGTGTCCTCTCCATAACCCCCCGATTCCTCGCTCCCGGCTGTTTGTACAGCTTTACCTGTACTATTCTGGTACCCTGGAAAGAAAAAAAGAAAAAAAAAAAAAAAAAAGCCCAGCCCGACAAACGTAACTTAATCCCCTTTCAGTCAATTGTCGTTTATAAGGGGGCTAAAGGAGAGGGGGGAGTAGGGGGAGGCTGCCTGTCCCCGCCCTGAGGTGCCAGTGGTGGCGGTGGGCACCAGCGAGGACGGAGAAGCGGCTGGCCCCGGGTCCCGGCTCCAGAACAACCTTTCCTCTACCCACCTTAACAGGCAGAGCCGAGGGAGACAAAAAAAAAATAGTGTGGGGAGCAGTTTTAGTGCCCTTTGACTGGTCATTTTTGGGGGAGCGGTAGGCTGGGGGGCCGCCCCATCCCACCAACTTTGGGGTTTTGTTGTTGATTTTTATCTGGGGGTTTTCTGTGTTTTTTGTTTTGTTTTGTTTCTTTCGTAGTTTCCTTCTTTTTAGCTCTCTAAATGACAATAAAGTGTCCAAAGCGTTTCCTTGTGACATTTTAGAGGCAGAGTTTTCCCCATTGCCCCCCTCCCTCCCCTTGCTAGGAGGGATGCTGGAGCCCCGCTCCCCGCAGCCCCCTCCTCCCCCCGGCAGAATTAACCCCCGAGCCCCCGACCCTTATCTGGCGGCTGGTGGCGAGCTTGGGGCTAATTGCTCCAACAATGGGCTCCTATTAACGCCGAGCTGTCACTGGAAACCCTGCTGGGGGCTGCTAGGGGGGGTGAGGTGATGGATCTGCAGCCACAGCCTGGGAAAAGGACGGTCAAGGCCAGCGCTCCTCTCAAAACCCCCGGGGATCACAGGATAATCCGATGAGATGGGAAAAATGATGGGTTTGCTATTTTTCTTTTTTAAATATTCCTTTTATTTTTTTTTTTTTTTTTTTTTTTTTTTTTTTTTTTTTTTTTTTTTTTTTTTTTTGGGTCGGGGATGTTTTTGCCCTCCTCACCACGACTTCCTCCCGGCTGGGAGGGGGATAGGAAGATCGAGTCTTTGGGATACGGGTTGAAAATAAAGGGACAGCCTAAGCAAACTAGATTTGAAAGCGGGTCTCCTCCCGCAACCGGGGCTGCGGCTGCGAAGGACAGGAGGGGAACAGGGTCCCGCCGTGCCAGCCCTGTCGGGGCAGGATGGAGCCCTCAGGGCTGCTCCCATTTCTTTTCCCCCCCCTGCTACCGATGGGACTTGGTGTAGCCGTTGATTTATTGTTTATTTTATTTTGATGATTTTATATTTATACTTTATTATATTAATAATTATAAAAATTTATAATATTAATATATTATTTAAGATACAATTAAATGCTTAAATTATTATTTTATTTTGCATTAATAATTCCCTGCCCTCCAAGCAGCTGAAGGAAAGCAGTTTCCTCACTACCTTCGGACAGGGCTAAAGGCACGTTTTAAAATGGTTTAGCAATTTCGTGACCTTTGGATGGAAATTCCCCTCCTGTGATCCCACGGCTGTAGGTCTCAGGGCTGTAAGTGCCGGAGGGAGCGGGGGTGGGAATCTCAGCTCACCTGCCCAAAGATCTCAGCTCGCATTAAGGGCCGCTCCCCACAGCAATGTTAAAACACACAAAGTGACTTTTCCCAAGTGTGGGGAACCCCTCTGGCCCGCAGGATGTGCTTGAGGTGTGAGGAAATTTGGGGAGTGTGGATGAAGAGGCAAATCCCGGGGAGACACTTCCCGCTTAAGCATCCATAAAATGCTTAAAGTCTGGGAGGGGGATGAAGAGGAAAGTTTGTGCTGTGAGGGTTGCTCCTCTCCTCAGTGTCCTCCTCTCCCGGAGGAGGGGTGGGCAGGAGACCACCCTGGTGCTGGGGCGGCCGTGGGGCCTCCCGTGCGGAGGGAGCAGGAAAGTGCATCAGGACCGATCGCGCCGTTATCCCTTCCCTTTCCCCCTTCTAGTGCACCCCAATTCCTGGAGAATGGGAAGGAGGGAACACTCCGTAAAATAAAAACCCTGCAGGCAAAGCGACTCCTCTGAGGGAAGAGAGGAAACGCGAGTTTTGCCGGAGCTCGGGGAGGGCCATGAACATCCCTCTCCTGTCTCCCCCTTTTCCCCTTCCCTTAATGGGCTGCAGGGAGCGGTTCCCGTTGCCCCCGGGAACCGGCCCGGGCGGCGTCGGCGAGGCTGGACAGCTCGGGGGAGCATCGAGCCCTGTCTCCCGGACAGTTCTGGGCGAGGGCGACCTGCCGCCCCCTTCCCGACTCGCCCACCCTCCTCGGCGCTCCCCACCCGGCACGTTTCCACGGTTCCCCCGCACTGACCCTGCCGCGTGGCGGGTTCACGGCTCTTATACCTGTCCTGGTCGGCTTCCTTTTGAAATATATATATATATGTATATATACACATATATATGTGCATGCCCACGGCGCATCTTTCACGCGTGAAAAGTCTGTCCCCACGCCCAACGGCGATGGGCTGCGCCGGGGGCTAAAACCTGGGCTTAAAACGGGCGCCCTCGAGGATTCGGAGCATCCATCCATCCATCCA
>NC_031773.1:3701514-3702996 GCF_001522545.3 Parus major
TTCTTTTCTTTTCTTTTCTTTTCTTTTCTTTTCTTTTCTTTTCTTTTCTTTTCTTTTCTTTTCTTTTCTTTTCTTTTCTTTTCTTTTCTTTCTGCGCCTTTGGTCTCTCTCTTCCCACCCTCTCTCCGTCTTTCTCCCGTTTCCCCCCTCGCTGTCCCCCCTGTCCCGGTGCCGTTCCCGCCGGGATGACCCCGGGGTGCCGCTAGGGGATGCCCTGGCTCAACGCAGCGCCCGGCGCGGCCGCGGGCTCGCAGCCAATCAGCGCCGCCGGGGGCCGGCGAGGACCGGGCTCGCAGCCAATCAGCGCCGCCCGGGGCCGGCGCCCCAGTTCCTGCTGGCCGCCCATTGGCCGAGCCCGCGAGGGGGCGGGGCCGGGCGCGGCACCCGGGGGTCCGGTCGGAGCCGTCCCGCGGCCCCCGCGCGGCTCTCCCGGGTCCCGGCGGGGCGGGAAGGGGGAAAAAGCCCCCTAAACCCCCCAGAATCGAGTGTACAAACTTGGCCTTTGCCGTGCGCCTGTATCCTTAAAAATAACATCAATTAAATCCTTTCTGAGCCGTGCCGCTGGAGGAGGCAGCTTTATTCCAGGGGGGAGCCCCCCGGCCCTGCACCTGCCGGTCCATCCCTGCTCCCGGGGGCTCCGAGCCCGCTGGCATCCCCGGGCTGTCCGCCGGAGGAGACAACCCATCCCCTGCACGCACCATCTCTCCCGGCTGGCCGCTCGCAGAGTTTCTGGGACAGCGGGAAAAACTTAATTTCCCCCTTAAAAAAAGTAGAAAAAAAAATTTCACAAATAAATAAAAGGAAAAGGCGGGTGTACGTGTGTGGAAATGAAGAGAAGTTTGTTGCCGGGGGGTTCCCGCGGGGGCAGCGCGGGGGCGGCCGGAGCGCCCGGCCGGTCCCCTCCTCAGGCTCCGCCTCCCCCGGGCTTATGACACTGGAACCTCCTTAAGTTGCGTCTCGCCACAGCTGTCTGTAAGCACTGAGCCGGCTGGCGCCATCCTGCTCCTTTCTGAAAGAATGCCTTCCCTGTAAAAAAAAAAAAAAAAAAAAAAAAAAAAAAAAAAAAAAAAAAAAAAAAAAGAAAAAAAAAAGTAAAGAGAAAAGTCAAAAAAACCCAGACCCAAGGAAAAGTAAGAGCTGGCGGCAGGAGCGCGGTGGGAGCTGCTGGGCTCCCTCCGAGCCGGGAGAGAGCGAAAGAGAAAGAGGCGCTGGGAGAGGTGGGTCCAGGGCAGAGCAGGCGCTTCCCAGGGATGGCTGCCGAGGGATGGGATGGGTTTTCTCCTGCCTAAAAAGTCAGGTGCTAAAGTTCAGAACTCCTCAAGTACGTTTCTCTCCCTGCCTCTCCCTCTCTCTCTCTCTCTGCTCCTTCCCTTTCCTCTTTCTCGTTACAGGTGATCAAAGAAGAGAAACATCTGCAACAGAGCGGAAGAAACGAGGGGATCTCGCTTCGTAGAGAAATTTTTCCCCCGTGATTTTTTTTTT
>NC_031773.1:3703436-3733874 GCF_001522545.3 Parus major
TTTTTTTTTTTTTTTTTTTTTTTTTCCTGGAATCGATCTTTTATCACCATAACCCTACTCCCTCCACTTTAAACCAACCCCAACCAGAAACATCCCCAAACTCGCCGAGCACTTTTCCCCGCCCTGCATAACTCCGGCAGCGTCTCTCTCGCTCCGATCTCGAGCCCTCCGCGCCTTGCTGAGGAGGAGGAGGAGGAGGAAGAGCAGCGGCAGAGAGAGCAGCGAGCGCGGAAGATGGAGGTGTCCACGGACCAGCCGCGGTGGGTGAGCCACCACCACCCGGCCGTGCTCAATGGGCAGCACCCGGACTCGCATCACCCCTCGCTTGGCCATACCTACATGGACCCCACGCAGTATCCTCTCGCCGAGGAAGTGGATGTACTTTTTAATATCGACGGACAAGGCAACCCCGTCCCGCCGTATTACGGCAACTCCGTGAGAGCCACGGTGCAGAGATATCCCACGGCCCACCACGGTGAGTGTCCGCGCCGAGCCCCGGCTCCCACCGGCCGCTCCCGCTCCTGCCCCGCCGCCGGGGGCTCCGCGCTGCCCCGAGCCCCCCGCTGCTGCCGGGCAGACCCTCTCCTTGCCGGCGGGGAAACTACGTCACGGGTGGATTTTGGGGTTGGCTTATTGGAAATAAATAAAAATTCAGGCTTCCTTCCTTTCTTTCACTTTCTTTCTTTTCTTTTTCTTTTTTTTTTTTTTTTCTTCTCTCCTTCTTTCTTCCTTCTTCTTTTTCTCTTTCATCCTCTCTTTTTATCTGACATCCCTCTTCCCGGTCCCTCTTCTTTCCCTCTCCCTCTTCCTCGCCTTCCTTCTATTTCTTTCATTTTCATCTTCCTTTTGATTTCTTCTTCTTGCCCCCTTCTCTTTCACTTTGGTTTCTCCCCCCTCTCTTTAATTAGGTTAACAGTTAGTGTTTTCGTACTGTGTTTAGTTTTTGCACGATTAAGCTGCTCTGGGGAAGCAAAGCAAGCTAGAGAGCAGGGGTGTGAAAATGACCCCGCTGTCCTCACGCTTGGGCTATTTAATTCGCACTTGGTGAGCTTGTTAGGCTTGGGACGAAAAGTTTTGCACACATACCCAAGGCAGCACCACGGCATGGGTTTAAAATAAAAAAGAAACTGAAAAAATATAGCCCGTGGTGTAATTAGGTATTAGACCTGGTGTGTTGTCTTGAGGGTCCTGCAGGAAGGTAATGATCCAGAATGTGAATCTTGTTCCTGGGTCACAGCTCTTAGAAAGGAGGTGAAATACCTGGGGCCGATGTGGCCCAGGTGCACTGGGGGATGAGTACTTTGGTGCCATCTTTTATGAAGAAGTGGAGAGATTCAGTATTTGTAGTTGGAGTTTACCTAGATGGTTTAAAAAATAAGGAAAAAAAAAAATACAAATGAAAAAAGGAGGGAAAAGAACAGAGGGTGGTTTGTGAAGCTGGATAGTGATATCTGTCATGGCAAAATCTAAATCCCCGATGTTTGCAGTGGAAATAACCCCAAAATAATGGAGAAAATGGGATGAGCGGAGTGGAGATGGAGCCGAGTGGGTTCAGGAGGCTGCTCCCAGCCCTCAGCAACTTGTTGAGTGTGAGTCTGCATTAGGCTCCGCTCAGTAACTGCATTGTTCTGCTATTAGTCCCTTTCAAACATTATTTTTAAGGATTAGCAGCCTTTGTCCTTTCTTTCTTTTCTTCCCTTTTCATTTCTTTTTTTCCCCCCAATATATCAGCAGAAAGTGGAAATGCGGTCTCTCTGATCTAGCATGAATATTATTTACTATGCTACTTCCTGGGGAAGATAATGAATCTTGACCCTTTCTATTCGTATAACCCACCTTCCCTTCCTTTCGAGCAGCGACTTTCAGTGTTGTTCACGAGTGCCTGGTATGGTGAAAACCCGTTTGGATCTTTTCTAGACACACACGAGGTTCCATGCAAACATATGTGTCCACTCTATAACTATCTGTGGCTCTATACTTCTGTATTTGCATCTCTCCTTCTGTAGATTTAGCAATCTCTATACACATATCACAATGCTTACAGAAGTTAGGGATCTCTAGGTGCCAGACACTTTCCAGGGCTTTATTATCAGGCACAAAGTTGCTCCCTTCCAGTTGAATAATTGTGTTTTCCATCTTACAGCCATTTGCTCAAGTTGCTGTTGATTTGGATAGATTTGATTCTTTGGATATATTTTTCTATTTGTTTAGCAAGGGCCAAAAAGAATTTAAAATATTAGGCACAAGCTCTTAGGAACATTTATAACCAAAGGGGAAAAGATTTGACTACGGAAATCTAGTGGATTTTTTTCCCCACAAAGTCCAGGTCTGTATTTTAAAAGACAAGTGAAATGTCTCTTATCCTAAAAAGGGTATGGAGCGGTTTTTTTTTAAGGCAATTGGTACCCTCTGTGTGTGCCATATCATTGCGAAAAAGCTATCTAACATTTCTGTGCAGTTTCATGGAAGAAGAAGAAAAGACAAACTGAGTGGTTTGCAAAGTTCATCAGCCTTGTTGCAAAGGTTATTATCATGTCTGTGGGCATTTTCTGTTCTTCTTCGTTTGACCAGGAGGTCAATTCACAGGGTTTATAGCTCACGGCTCTATTTGGGAAATAATTTTCCAGCTAGGAAATAAAAATGTTTCTGTAGTCGGGACTTGGCAATTTCACGCAGGATCTTTGCTTCAAAGTCTTCGTGGGATTGCTTGGAAAACGGAGAAAGTGAAGCAGAGCTCGCAAAATCCCGTGTCACAGGGCTGGTACCCTGCTTGGAGGGTCCCGACCCCAAAACCCGTTCCTCAACAGGACCAGAGCTGCCACCCCGTGCTCTTGTAGCTTTTAAAAATTAATTTTTTAAAGAGGACGGGGTTTCTCATCAGATGTAATTTTCCTTGCTTTCCCCGCATGCTGAGCTCTTTGGGAAGGGCGAGGGGTGGTGGTGGGGGTAGCACGTCCCGGGACCCCCACGGGGGACTTTGCCAAGGTGGGAGAGGGATGTGACCGACGTGTCTCCGTGTTTTCTCCGAGCAGGGAGCCAGGTGTGCCGCCCCCCTCTGCTGCACGGCTCGCTGCCCTGGCTGGACGGGAGCAAGGCGCTGAGCAGCCACCACAGCGCTTCCCCCTGGAACCTCAGCCCGTTCTCCAAGACCTCCATCCATCACAGCTCACCGGGACCCCTCTCCGTCTACCCACCCGCCTCCTCTTCCACTTTATCCGCCGGCCACTCCAGCCCGCACCTTTTCACCTTCCCGCCGACCCCTCCTAAAGATGTGTCCCCGGATCCGTCCATCTCCACCCCCGGCTCCACCGGCTCCACCCGGCAGGACGAGAAGGAATGCATCAAATACCAGGTGTCCCTGGCCGATACCATGAAGCTGGAGTCCTCTCACTCTCGGAGCAGCATGGCCTCTTTAGGAGGAGCCACCTCCTCCGCTCATCACCCCATCACTACCTACCCTCCGTATGTCCCAGAATATGGCTCTGGACTTTTTCCCCCCAGTAGCCTCTTAGGAGGATCGCCAACCGGGTTTGGGTGTAAATCGCGACCGAAAGCACGGTCAAGCACAGGTAGGGCTTTTGGCTTCTTCATGCCCGTTGTTCGGGAGAGGAAGCTGTTGGGGGGAAAAGTGGAGGGCAATGGGATGGGGCTGACCCCTCGCTCCCCTCGCACGCACAGACATGTGCTCAAGCATCCGTGTGATGAGCAACAGGGGCTGAAGCCCTCGTGGGGGACACACACGACACTTCACCTTCCCCACAGTTCGCTCTGCTAGGTTTATAACCAAATTCCCCCTCGTACAACCCTGGCTGGGGATAGAGCCAGGCCCAGGAACCCAAACCACCCACCCGGCGCCGCGGGGCTCCAGTCCCGGGGGCGACCCGGCCCCTCCAGCGCCCACGGTGCGCTCAGCTGCGGAGCCCGGGGAGGAAGCGAAACCGAGGGAACCGCAGCATTAGTGATCTCTCTGTATTTTAATAATGGTGCTAAATCCCGGCCAACTTCCCCCGCTCGCCCTCCGCCTCGCTCTTCCCAGGGCCTCTTCCCATGCGGCGCCCGGGGATGCGGGGAGGGTTTTCCCCGGGGCGGTGCGGAGAGTTCGCCTACGCAGCCCCCAGCCCCAGCCAGCTCCGTTCCAGGGGCTTTGGATCACCCACAATGAAAGTCCTCAAAAGTGTCCCCCTGGCCGCCTTTCCCGGGGGAGCTGGAGGGTCCCAGCTCTGTGCGCGCCCGGAATGGGCTGCGAGGGGCTGCGCGGCTCCGGCTCCCGACGGCTGAACACACCGGCCTTGGACGTTTGTTGCACGGAGGGTGGGAGTGAGCCGAGGGGAGTGTGTTTGTGTGCAAAGGAAGGGACGATTAGTCAAAACTCTTTTCCCCCCTTTTATTTTTTTTTTTCTCTCTTTTTTTTTTTTTTTTTTCCGAGGAGGCTGCTGCGGGGTTGCCTGGCATGAATGAGATCAGTTTTCAGGGTTTTTCCAGGGTGACATTTACTCTGTCTGTCTGAGCAGGGACTGTCTCTATTTAGCTGATATGTTTGAGCTAATCCAATTATTTTCAGACTGCTGCACGCGACAGTTGCATTGTTTATCCAGCGCCAGGAACTTTAATAGAGTCCGGATGCGGTTAGAGTGACAAAAAAACCCAGACCTGTATGTTTTGTACATGAAAGCAGGAGAGAGAGAGAGAGATGGGGTGAAACAAAAGAGAGGGACAGAGACCCAAACAGCCCGGGAGCGGCTGTCCCGTTTAACCGGAGGGAAACAAAACGACCTGGGTATTAACGGGACCGGCTCCCCGCCTGGCCCCAGTGCGGACCGGCTGCTATGTCCGGGGTAGGGACCGGTTTATTGTAGCCCCGGGCGGTGCTGAGCATCCCCCGGCCACCCCGGCGCCCTCCGAGCCGCAGCTCCCGCCGGGGCACCCACCGGCTGCGCGGTATTTTCAAACCGTCTCGGCCCCCCTCCACCCTCCCCTCTTGTTTTCCTTTTGCCACTTTCTGTTACTTTACCTTCTAGAAAGACTTCTGCGGTTCGTGATAAACCAACCCCAGCAGCAACACCTATTTTTTTTTTTTTTTTCTTTCTCTCTCTCTTTTTTTCCCCCCTTTAAAAGTTGATCTTAGCAAGCTAGGAGTTCTCAGACCAAGAAGGTTAGAGCTGGAGAAAAAGGAGGAAGGGTGTGATTTTTCAGGATAAGAGAGGGAGAAAGGGCTGCAAATGTATTTTGTTGTTGTAGTTGTTGGGGGGGTGTGAGAGAAGAGGGGCTCAATGCAGAGGCTCTGGAAAAACGGTTGCCGTTTGTGGTTAGGACACGGATGCTTCTTGCTCGAAGGCAGCACGGGCTGGGGCAGCGGGGAGCCGGCTCTGTGCTGAGCTGGCTCTGCTCTGCTCTGCTGAGGTCTGCCACTGCTCTCAGGTGGGTCACCAGTGTCGTTAGGTACAAAAAAACTTCCCCCAGTAAACCAAAGACTCAACATAGAACCCCTCAAACCTCCGAAAGTAGCAGAGAGGCAGGGTCTGTGCCCTCCTAGTTCCCTCCTCCAAGCTGGGAACTGGTGGGTTGGGGGAGGTCTCCCCCTGCAAGTGCCAGGGAGAGGATAAAGAGGTGCCCAAAAAGAAGGAGAAGAAGGAGGGAAAGAACTTATGAGGCAGGCTTGGGGCTGTTTGCTATCCCAGATAGCCAGGATGGATCATCAGGCTGCAGGTGTGGTGGGGAAACGAGATGGGTTTCTGAAAGTTTTGGGTGGTGGAAGTTTAATTTCAAATTAATCAGTGGAGTTGATATGTGTTGTCTGGAGCTGGGGAGATATTTTGGGGGTTATCTGTGATTATTTTGGGGGTCCTTGATGTGGTTTGACCTGAGGCCAGAGGAAGAGCCCTCCAGGCTCATGAACGCCCCTGGGAGCTGGAAGAGGGCTCAAGGAGTGACACTGGGGTCCTCATAAACATCAGAAAGAGGGTCATGGACTTAAGTTCTGTATCCATTATTTTGAGTGTAGAGGGCTGGAGGCTTCTTGTAAAGCCTGCCAAGGTTTTTCTGGTGCCTATGGAAAGATGGGGTATCCAGAGTTGTAGAAGCCCTTAATCCAGAAGTTGTCAGCCCCCCCACTGCCCCAAAGGAGGGACCTGTGGGAGGAGTGAGAGCTTCTCTGAGGAACCCCTTGAGCCACCATGGCATTTGGGTTGTCATTGTCACAATCCTTCTTCCCTTCTGCTGGGACACAGGCCTGATGCTGCCTGTGGAGCGGTGCTGGGGAGGGGGAACAGGATCAGAACCCACCAGACTGTGTCAGAGACATCGTTCAGTCATGGATTTGGACCCTTGCTTGGAAACCTTGGGTTTGGGGAGGGACTGGCACGGCTGGGTCTCTGGGGAGGTTGTGGGGTTTTTTGGGAAGGGGGGGCTTTCCCCAGCCCCTTTTATCTCTGCTTTCCCTAAGTGAACCATGTGCTCTCTTGTTTCCAGAAGGCAGGGAGTGTGTAAATTGTGGGGCTACCTCAACCCCTCTGTGGAGAAGAGACGGCACTGGGCACTATTTGTGTAACGCCTGTGGACTCTACCACAAAATGAACGGGCAGAACCGGCCCCTGATCAAGCCCAAGAGAAGACTGGTGAGTCTCCTTATGTTTTATTCTTTCTTCTTCTGCAACTTTTGCTTCCTATCTGCAACTTGGGATGGACAGGGAGCCTCAGCCAGCTCCCACTGATCCCACTGTGTCAGTGGGCTGGAAGGGAGGGATAGGTGGAGAGATGGTCCCAGCTGCTGTGGGCCTCAGTTGTCTGGTCCTCTTGCAAACTGAAAAACAGGTTTAAAAATCAAGATCCAGGGCTTCTTGCAAACCAGAACTGAGTTTTCAACTCCACGTGATGCTTCTGGATAGTGACCTGAGGACAGTGACACGTTCCAGGGCCTAAGGGCAGGATAATAACTTCCTAGTGGCCAAAGAAGATTATCAGGAACACAGGATTTCTCCTGGGCTCTCCAAACTTCTGCCCTCCCCTTATTAATGTATCTCTATCCCCCTTGGCTGGTGGTGTCATGGAGCAGGGACCCAAACTGTATGTCGGGTGTCACTGGGGCGTCAGACAGACTTTGGTCCTGCAAAGAGCTGGAACCATCAGCTCCTGGTGCCGCTGGTACCTGGTGTGGTCATTTATGTCTGTGCCATTTGGGTCTCAAGTTGTGTCACAAGGACACAAGGCAGAGAAGGGTGAGTGTGCAAAGCCAAGCGTGTGCCCAGGCTGCAGAAGTTGGAGGAAGATGAAATGTGTGGGTAAATGTTTGAGATAATAGTTACAAGACTGGTGACGGTTCTAGGCACAGGCAATATGTTACAGCATCCCCAGCGATCTGCTCATGCATTTCCCTGGAAGCCACAAAAAGGTCTGGAAGCTGTGGGCATGGCTAATAAATGTGTTGAAGTGTATTTGGCAAATAATCAGACAGACCACAAGGGGAAAAAAATATATCAACTGGGGGAAAAAAATGATGGTCCCTGCTTGGGAAGTTATTGAATGTTTTGGATTGAGGCACGTTTGGTTTTGTCAGGATTAAAGATGTGGAAGGGTTCCTGGGGACTGCTCAAAATATGAAGGAAAAGTGGCTCTCGCCTCTCTGTGGAATTTCTGAGCTGATGGATGGATGTGGCCAGTTTTGTGAGGCTTGTGCCCAGCATGGCCAGACCCCGCAGGCAGGACAGGGCTGGTTCATCCCTGCTCCCCTTGAAGGTGCTCACAGCTGTGTCCGACACCTCCTAGGTCGGATCAGCTTCCTCACCTGTCAGACACCCATAAAATGGTATCAGCTTTATTCCCTTTGGCTCCTGGAAGCATTTGCAGGATGCATTCCCAGGAAGGGCTACGCTGTGAGGGGCATCAGCAATAACTCTGACTGGCTATGGGAGTTTTGGGGAAGATGTGGGTTTACTCCTCTACCCTGCCAAACTTCCTGTGTGTGAAACCTCTTCATGCCTTCCTATATGAGCTTTTTCCGTATAGGAAAATATTTGTCTCTCTCATCTTTCATAGCCTTGTTAGAAAAAAGGAAAAGCTTTCTAGGGAGGGAAATACAAGCTGGAATTTTGATTTTTTTGCGCAGCTCTCTTGTTCTCTTCTCCTCCTCCCCCCTGACCCTTCTGTCTTAAACACACAGCCCTCGTTTTCTTTATTTTTTTTTCCTCGTTCTCTCTTTATGTGTAAAGTTAACTTCCTAGGAAAAAGCTGCCGGATATCTGAGCCCTGGAGATAACTCCTAAACAACAGCTCCGTTTCCCCAGTCCAAACACACAGGAGCTTGAGCGTATCCAAACAAGCAGAGGGGGAGGCAGAATAGGAAAGCGGCTGGAAAGAGGGGGAGAGCTTTCAAAAAAGTGTCTGATGGAACCACGAAAGAATGTCCCGAGTCACCCTGAGCCCGGCACATGTAAAATGAACTATATAAATAAATACATAGTAAAAGGTCATTCTTGGGGGAAAAAAAAAAAAAAAAAGAGGAAGAAAGGAAAGAAGTAAAGAGAGACCTTGTCTTGCATTATCGCTCCAATCTTCGGGCATTTTAGTTAAAGTTACAAAAAGTTCCCCTTCTTTAAATGCGGCCTTTGCTAAATGTGAAATTTGATTTTTCTACTTCCCCCCCCACCCCCCATCTCCAGCTCTGCCTGGGAAAAAGAAAGAGAAACATCCTTAATGATGTTTGTACCTATATTTATTTCCCTTGCTAACCTCTGAAAAAAGTTAGTCAGAAGGTACCAGAGCTGGGCCAGCATTTGAGTTTTTTGTCCTGGATGTGGACGTGCGTGTGGCTGTGGCTTGACTGGATCTCTCCTGTTGCAAAGGCAGGCAAGGCTGTGGATGGAGGCTCAGGGTGGGGATCCAGCTCCTTCCCTCTGCCACAAGTTTCCTGCCTGAGCTTGGGCTGGTTTCATAAGCTCTGATCACAGCTGCACTGAAAATAATGATAGGATTTGATGGGTGGGAGAGAGGAGACAAAGAAATTTTTAGATGCTGAGAAGCCAGCCCAAGCCTTGTTAAATTCAGTGGTTGTCTTTGTGAGGGTGTCCTTTAGGTGACAGGGATAAAGATTTGCCGGCCGAGGGGGCTCAGACAGCTCTGCTTCATCTCAAGGGGGAAGGTGGAAGACCTGGAGATGTTGGCAGGGGGATCACAAACAGGCAGGTGGTACCACACTGTCACTGCCTAAAAATTCTTCAGCCCTCCTGGAGTCATTCTTGTCCCTGTCACAGTCAGTGGCAGCCCCATCACTGCTAAAATAAAAGCTTCCTTTAGTTTTTCTCCCATTTCCTGCCCACGAAGGCTGCAGAGCTCTCGGTTTCCATGTCAAGCCAATCTTGTTGGAAGAATTATAGCCAATTTCTCAGCAGGCCCATGCACATGCAGTCTTATTTTAGGAAAATGATGCTTGGAGCTTTGTGGGTAAATGCAGACACTGAAAATGGCCCTTAATTAAACATCTTTATTAGTACTTGGTGCCTCTAACCTCCTGAATTTCACCTTCTCATCACTGATATAGCGCTTGTGAAGTTGTGCCTTTGCTCATTGGCAGCTGTGCCATGGGCTTTGGTCCTACAGATGATATGGGGCAGCTAATTAGTCATCCCATTACTGACATGGCCTGGCTCGAGCTGGTGATTAGCGTCAGTGGATGCCATTGCTGGGAGCTTTACAATAGCGTTATTATTCATTGTTTCCTGCCCACTGCCGGTGTCTCTGGTAGAAGTTGGTACAGCATAAAAGGTACAGCCTGGGACCAAAAGAACTTAAAATACTCAGCTAATGATGCTGAATTTTTGTAAGTGAAACACAGTAGTTGGAAATGGTTTTAGAGAAGGCAGTAGATGTTGTGATTTATTTGCTTATTTAATGTCAGGGTTTGTTTGAAGGCAGCACGGTGGTGACCAGGCGTGTCTTTTGAATGCGCTTGCAGTAAGAGAAATTACGGCGAGCGCTGTGTAGAAACCCCAAATATCTTCAAAGGGGATGTTTCCCCTATGTGGGCTGAGTCAAATATCACTGGTTTTTAGAAATTTCCTTAGGCTTGATTTTTGGGTCTGATAAGGGCAAAGCTGCCACCAAGAGATCAATCCAGCCTCGTTCCCCTCCGAGCCATGCGTGCCGAGTGTCAGGATTTCAGGGGCAGAGACCTGCAGACTCTTCTCCAGCGCTTTAGTGAGAACCTGGCTTTGCAAGCTGTTGTCTCTATGCTGCATTTGGAGCACATTCATTGTTTTATTATCCTGGTGGTTTTGAAGGGAGCCCAGTTTGTGTTCATGGCATGGTCAGGAGGTGTGTGTGCATCAGTTCGGAGCTCTTCTCTTCATGGTGGGGTGCTTCATCTTCTCTGCTGGTCTGGGATTTTTCCTAGTCCCATATGTTGTCCCCAGCTCCTGCTTGTCACCAGCACAGAGAAGTCAGCTAAAGGCCTCCTTGGGACTGGCTTGGTTTATGGTCAAGGCAAAATGGAACTGTCCCTATGGGCAGCCTGAGAGAGACACCTGATGTCAGATCAGCCACTCTGTGATGCTTCCTAGCACCATTCACATGGGCATTGTCTTATTTATTTTTTAGATAGTCCTTTTAGTCTAATTAAAAGAAAAAAAAATCCTCCTCTATCTAAAGCAAAACCAACCCGTCCTCTCTCCACCTACGCCACATTCAATTATGATTAAAATTGCAACATGACCTAACAGGAGTTGGTATTAATGCTAAGGCTGTGCCAGTGTCCATGTTTGCATTTTGGGTTTGTTGTACGGTATCCAAAGATGCGGTATTTTCTTTTTCTTTTTTTTTTTTTTCCAAATGTTGGATGTGCTACAGTGTGCGGCTGTGTGGGGTGAGGGGTAAATTTGAAACAGTAAGAGCACAAAAGAGAGCATTAAAGGCTCAGTTCTGCAAGGTGCCAAGCATTGCTATGATCTGGCAAATCGCTTAAGCACATGTTTTAACTTTAAGCACATGAGCAGTCCCATTGAAAGCAACGCATCGGGATGAAATCAGAGCTCTGGGACCGTGTCATATTGATGAAGAAGAGATAGGATGGGGATCTAAAGGTCTTTTTTTTTTTTTTTTTAGGAGCTGTAGGCATTTGCACACACACAAACACTCAATACGCGCTCACACAGCAGTTTGAAAACTCCTGTTCCTCCTTCAGTGGCAGAAGGACGATTTGTTTGCCAAAGTTACAGTTTTTAAATGATATGTACGAATTTATGCATGTGAAAGAGGAGCAACTTTACTAAATTTGACTTTGCTAAGTCATTATCACAGCTAACAAAAAAGCTTCCGTATACACTTTGACACGTAGATTTTTTTCTTGTT
Source organism: Parus major (assembly GCF_001522545.3). NCBI lineage: Eukaryota > Metazoa > Chordata > Aves > Passeriformes > Paridae > Parus > Parus major. The sequence continues at coordinate 3,714,774 of NC_031773.1, forward strand.
CCTACCCCTTTATGAAATGGTAAATTCTTCTTTCAGGCTTCTTACCAATCCTTAAATAAACATGAAGGTTTGGGCTGAGAAAAGGGTGTAATTAAAAAGTTGGGATTCTTGCTCTTTGCCACAGTGTTATTTCCGATCTGGAGCCTGTCTTCTTTGAAGAGGAGCTGAATTTACGGGACCGGGCTGTGCTTGCGGTTGGGCCCGGCGAGCAGCTGCCCACCCGGGTCTCACCCAGCGCTCGCCAGAGCCAGAGTGACTCACGCCCTTGACTCCAGCAATTGTCAGCTCAGGCCCTGACTGCAGAATTAGACCCCTGGGGGGTCTGGGAGAATTAAGATGGAAAGACATGTTGGCATTTAAATAACATTTTCCCCTCTGGAATGGGCTGTGCCAGCGCTGCTAATTTTGATGAGTTCTATCAGAGGTTTAGCACTTACTTTTAGGATGCCCTTTGGCACCTGATTCAGTTCACATATAATTTGGGATTAAAGCACCTTGGGGATTTTTTTTCACAATTGTTATTTGTTCTCACAAGTCAGTTTCTGGAGGCCTCTGCTGATGTGCGTCAGTCTTGCAGGGTTGATGTTTTCTTTCTCAGAAATTTTGCTGATTGCATTTTTTTTTTTTTTTTTTAAACACCGGTGTTTTTCTCTTCCTCTCCTTCTCTTCTTTCCCTCCTTCCCACAGTCTGCAGCCAGGAGGGCGGGCACGTCCTGTGCAAACTGTCAGACCACCACTACCACCCTGTGGAGGAGAAATGCCAACGGCGATCCCGTCTGTAATGCCTGTGGGCTCTACTACAAGCTGCACAATGTAAGTGTGACTGTAATACTCAATAATGGGGCCTCAGCTTCAGTGCTCAATGATCCAAACTCTTCCTTAACTTGAGGGCTTCCAGTCTCGGGTGGTGCCGAGGCCTCTGTTCTCCCTTTGGGGACCTTGGGGTTTGAGCGATGAGTAGTCAGCCTTTCAAACGAAGCCTATCCATCTTGGGGAGGTATAAAACCAGACTGTCCATGGGTAATGTTAGAGCTTTTCCATGCCTGAGCCAAGAAAGGAGGGGTGAAACAGCACAGAGACATTATCTGCTCCTGATTGGGCTCAGAGTGTTGGAAAAGACAACACGCTGTCCTGCAAGCCAATATCTCTACTATGCATAGCTTGATTCTTCCAGCAAATACAAACTCTGAAAAAAAAGAAATACATGCCAGAAACTATTTAGATCGTTCTTGGGTTTGTGGCTGCCTTTGTCCTGTCCCTAAAGATGATTTATTTATGCCCTGTGTTTGTGCTGGTTGATGCAAACGAGTCCCAAACCAAAAAAGGACTTGATTTAGTTAGCGGGTTGCAGAATCTACTCAACCTGTGATGTGAATTTTAAAGCATCTGTCATGGAAAGGAAGGAGAACTGAAATGAAATGGCTGGCAGATTTAATCTAATATCTCCATGCAAAGCCAGCTTGCAGGAACCAGGGATATGTGCCCCAGGGAAAGAGCTAAAGGGACCTGAGAAGCCTTCTACTGAATAATACTGCTAATAAAGAAGACTTAATGCTACTCCTCTTCCTCTCATTCCACATGTGGCATTAGAAGAATTATTATGTCAAAAGAAGGAAAAGACTTGCAATTTCTCTGCTTTGATTTTTTTTTCCCCACTGGTGTTTGATTGCTTTGTGTTTGGCTTGGGAATCTGGGGCTGTGTTTTGTCCTTGTGTCCACCCATGCAAACACATTAAAGACATATCGGGTTTCATGGGGCATCCAACCCTTGTGGTATCTCAGTCCCTTCCATTTGTTATTTCAAACTACTTGGTTTCTTAGGATGAGTAAACAAGTTTGGATTAAGTAGAAAAAACCCCAACAAACAACCAGGCTAATTTTTCACCTGTTTCATGGAAGGCATCTCTCTTGGAAAAAAGGAAAATATGTTTACCCTTTAGAGCACAGGTGCCTCAGCATGCTTTGAGTCTCTTGTAGCAAGTAAAGCTTGTCATCAAACTCTCAGTGTGATCACAGCAAACAAATGGGTGGGACCCGGAGTGAAAACTCTCAGAATATCATGAGAAAATATTCTGTTTTCTATTTCCTTGGCAAGAAGGGTTCAAGGTCAGCCAGCTTCACTGAGGAGGGGTTCTGTGCTTGTGCTCTTTTTCCATTTTGGCCTTGTAACCACCAGTGGTAGGACTTAAATCTTGTAGTTTGGGAGCTCTAAGGAGCTGCTCCTCCTGCAGCCAGCAACACCCTTTGAAGAAAATAGGCTCTTCCCAGTTGATGCCTGTGTTTCAATGGGACGACTTCTACCCTTGAAGACAATGTAGTTCCTCCCCATGACTGCAAAAGATGGTAGGATGATGAGTTATGATGTGTCCACTTCCATTGTAGACATCTGACTGGAGAAATCTCCTCCTGAAGTGTTCAGAATGGTGTCTGAGTGCTGAGGTTCTCCAGAAATGTGCCTGCAAGAGCACATCCTTTTCTTTTTTACACTAACACTGCAAACCTTGTCGGCCTGAATTGACCTCTAGATTCACTGTTTAGGGAAACGCCGATCCAGCTGTGAAATCTGTGACATGGGGCAGGCCTTGAGCACATTGGAACCATTTTCATATTCATTAAAAACACCAGCAGCTGCTTAAAAGCTCAGCACAGCTACTTACCAAAGTCAAGTAGTATCTTGCCTTATGAGCAACACCATTAATGGATCCTGCTTAAATGAAACCCCCAGAGGACTGAGCTCCTATGTGCAGGAAACCTAACCAGGCAAGGATACTAAAATCCAGATATGAGTAGGTAGATCCTTTTTTTTATTTTAAATTTTCTTTAAGTATTTAGTAAAGTATTTACTAAAGTACTTAGTTATGACTGTGTTGAGAAGTGAGGTCCTGCTCCCTGTGTCTGTATTATCTCCTGATTTCCATCAGGAGAGGGGTCAGAAATAGAGAGGCTGATTGTAGCATGTTCCTCCCAAGCAGCTGTCAGCATAGATGTTGTGCCAATGCCAGTGGAAGGTCTTTGGATGCTTGGAAGTTGACTTAACCCTGTTTCAAGCTAGCTGTAGCAAATTCCTGTCTGCTGTTTTATCCACCCTCCCTCCCCATTTTTTCTTTTCTTAGGGTTTAATGAAATTTTCTGGGACCTTAACACCATTAGGATATTTTAATGGATTGATCTGCAGTTGAAACTTACCCAGATTTTGTGTCCACACCGGGAATGATTGCAGTGAAAAGGCTAATTTTTTTTCCAGGGTGTTAATTTTTTCATGGAGCTATATCAGTTTGTTTTACTGTTGATTCCCACAGCTTAAGCAAACCCATTTGTCAGTAGGATATAAGCAATAATCATAATAGTCTTGGGGTGCATTTAGTGAAGCTGTTGGCATTCCTCCCACTGACTTCAACAAGAGCCTGCTCCATTAACACCAGTATTAACAATGACTAATATTTCACATTGATACGGTGCCTTTCATCCCGTGGCATCCCAGAGTGCTTTCTAAGATACAGCCAGCCTGGAAGATTAACCCAACATTGTAATGACTATGTCTGAAGGATAAATCCACTTCAGTGACAGGACCTTATTGAGGCCAATGGCAAAATCCCATTGTCTTCAGTCAGAGCAAGATCAGACCTATAATGGTTAAGACAATCCCCTGGATTTGATCTGTTCAATATGAGGTTCTCATCCTTGTTATTTTAGTCCTTAGAAGTGGGATGAGCCTTCGCACACTTCAGGGATAGATGGGAGTGTACCTTGCTGGAGGTGCACAGCAGGCTATCCTAGGCCCATAGAAGTGAGTGATTTGCCATTATTTTTGGTAAAACTCATCAGAAAATGCCCCTTTCACAATACCCTAAAAGCAGCCCTATGTGTCCTGAGAGCAGAGCACTCAGTATTTTGCATACGATAAAACAAAGAGCATAATTCCTGCCCATAATTAATTGGCTCCATCTGAAATTAATGAATTTCATATACATGAGTTGGGCTGGTTTAATTTTAATTTAGCATGTGTTTGTCATTTTTATCAGAATGAATTTTCACGGAGAAGGTCTTCCCTCCGGGTCTTTCATTTCTCTACCCCAGAAACAGAGATGGGTCCTTGGCTTTGATGTTTTGGGGACCACTTTAACCCTGCTGTGACTGGTCTTTGAAGTCACTGGAAAAAATTTCCAGCTTGCTGCTTTGACTGTGCTGGTTCCTGACATTTATCTAAATCCTTATCAGTTTGGCTCTTGGGTTAGTTACCTGCTTGGAGTGTGAGACCAAGCACTGGGATGATGTGGCCAGCCAAGAGCTCTGATCCCAGCTGTGGGGCTGGCCTTGGCTTTGTCACCATCCTGACACGGAGCTGGTGTTCACATCCTTGTGTTTCACATCAAATCATAGCCTGGGCCATCCTGATCTTAGAGATTGAGTGAAACATGAGAGATGTTGCTTTGGGGAAGTGTTCACTGTCCTGTGGGACATGACACCAAGCAAGGGTCAGGACCCTATGCTTGTTCCAAGACCCAGCACAGCCCCAGTCCCACCACCAGCCTGATGTCACTTTGGCACAACCAGCTCCCAGGCTTGAAACTCTGCTGCTTCAACTGGAAATTGGTTCTGGCTGCCCCTGAGCCTTTGTGTCGTGATACAGATCCTCATTTGGAGCTGGTGGGGCTGGGGCTGTGTGTGCCTCCCCAAATCTGAGCTGGATTCATCAGGGATTGACACTTCCTGGCCTTGTCTAATGTTGCTGCCTGGTGGGGCTCACGTGGGACTTCTTCCCGGCTTTGAACATGGACAGAACATCCCTGTTAAAAACTTGAAACAGGCCAGGCAAAGCTTTCCAATCCCAACCATTTATCTGGAGCAAAGGGCCATCCTGGTGTGTGCATCCTCATTCCCTCAATGAGGACAGAAAGCCAGGGAAGCAGGTTATGTTGTGTTTGGAACCCACAACATTTTAAATTTTGCTCATTGCTGCCGTGGGGCTGTTGTTGGGCTGCCCATGGGCAGATTCTTCCTTCCTACCTTTAGCTGGTAGCAAGCAGGGCTACTCTCTCTCTAGCTCTCTTTATCCAAGGGCAGAGGAATCAGCCTTTTATTCACCCATTTTTAGGTGAGGTGAAGGCTCTTGTCACTGCTGGTAAAAGGAGTCTGGAGTCACAAATTCAAACTGGGATGACAGACTCTGGGATGACTAAAAGAGAGATGAGCCTGGTTCTCCCTCTCCCCATAATTCCATCTTTGTATGTAACAGGGAACTATTTTATCCTGGCCTCCCTGGGAAGAGAAATCCAGGACTGACTCATATTGTGAAAAGGAAAGGGCTGAGGAGCAACAAGTGAAACTTTTCTGTAATCTGGAAGAAGGGAATGCTTTGCTCCTCGTGCTGATTTAAAGTCTTATGGACAAAGAGCTGCTCAGCACCCTTGCAGGGGCATCTTTTCATTGTCCTTCACATTAGATCCTGGTGGGAAGTGGATACGTTTTTTCTCCCTTTTGTAGAAAGTCCATCAGCACCATCACAAGCTCACATTTATTACAGAATATGGTTCAGCCTGGGGTGATTTGCTGCCTTCTTCTATAGGTGAAATCCTGCAGAGAAGCCAGAGCAAGACCCATCTGCATTCTCAAGCCCAGATTTTTAAGGTTGTTTAGGGACATTGTAGGCATAAATCCCTTCCCAAGTGTGGTTTGTGAGAGTTTCATGTCACCTGTACTGGTGCATGTTGTGATGCTGGCTCTTTATGCAGTATAGAATCACAAAATCATAGAATATTCTGAGTTGGAAGAGACCCTCTAAAATCATCAAAATCCAGCCCTGGCCCTGCACAGGACAACCTGAAATAATAAGAATAATAAGAGTTTCTTACAGAATGTCCAATAGATCTTTTGCTACCATCTCCTAACCCCCATGGATGCATGGATGATAATTTCTGCTGTATAGTTTCAGGAGGAGAATTTAATGTTTATTTTGCCTGTAGATATGTTTGTATGTGTGTAGAAAATGCTTTGCTAGTCAGCACAGATACCTGTCTCAGCCCCCACTAAAAAAACCTGTAAGCCTTTAACCTTATTTCTTCCTGAACCTGGAAGAAATAAAATCAGATTGGTTAAAGAAAACCAGAAAGGATGATCAGAGCAAAATCTCTGGAAAGAAAAAAAATAAGAAAAATACCTGAACCTGAGGAGTTGCCCAACTTCCTAATGGAGCTGTGAAAGCTTGAGACCCCTTATAGCACTGAAATCCCAGCAGTTCTTGCTGCTAATGGTTTTAGATCAGACAGGAAGCCTCAGGGTGAGACAGTGTCTGCGGGGAATATTTCCAGGAGGTAATGATTGGTTTCATACCTAAACACGGTGCAATTACCTAATGTGCAGATAGTTGAAATTTTTCAGCTGCTGTGAATTATTTGGGTATGTTTTGCTCCTGTGTGGCTCTGCCAGCAATTTTCTGTCATCTTGTTTTCAGAAATTTCAACCAAGCTTGGGATTTCCTGGAGGGATCTGATTTTGGGATGGAAATGGAGAGGTTGGGTAGCCATGGCACGTGGTGTGTACAGGGGAGGAGAGGGGCTGTGACCAGCTGGTCCTGCTGGGCTGGGGTACATGGATCCCATGGCGATTTGGGGAGAAGGGATGGAAGCACAAAAAAAATAATTGATTTTTGTTTAGATTAACAGACCCCTGACTATGAAGAAAGAAGGAATTCAGACCAGAAACCGAAAGATGTCTAGCAAATCCAAAAAGTGCAAAAAGGTCCATGACAACCTTGAAGACTTTCCCAAGAGCAGCTCTTTTAACCCCGCCGCCCTCTCCAGACACATGTCCTCCATCAGCCACATTTCACCTTTCAGTCACTCCAGCCACATGCTGACCACACCGACACCGATGCATCCTCCATCCAGCCTCTCCTTCGGACCTCACCACCCTTCCAGTATGGTCACTGCCATGGGTTAGCAAGAGACTCCCCTGCTGAATGCTTACAGTCTCAAAATGAGATTTACTTTATATACTACTTGCATTTTTGCAGGCGTGTGGTTATGGGTCTGACGTCCCGAATCAAATGGGAGGGGGAAAAAAAAAAGAATTAAAAAATTAAAAAAAAAGTTATTTGAAGGCATAAGAGAGAGAGAGAAAAAAAATTTAAAAATGCAGAAAAAAACTACAAAAAGCACAAAAAAGGAAAAAAAAAAGAAAAAAAGAGAAAAAAGTAAAAAAAAAAGTTTTAAAAAAGTGATGTTTGCCACTTTTTAAAGGAACTCACTATGGCGTCTATGTATTCTTACCCACTGAATCTGGATACCATTTGTGAATAAGCCATTCAGAACTTGCATTCCCTATTGGACAGGATCTCTAGTGCTGTGAAAAAACAAAATAAAATAAAATAAAAAATGCTGAACATTGCATATAACTTATATTGTAAGAAATACTGTACATTTGAGGAAGACTTTATTGCATCTGAGGATCTGTAATGAAAAAGGCATGAAGGACTCAGAGAGAATTTTTTTTAAAGGAAAAGGAAAAAAAAAAAGAAGATGGGAGGACAATTTAAAAACCAGAAAAACAAACAATGCAGACCAAGAGGAAACGCGGTCTTATGAACAAATGGACCAACTGCCAGTCATGTCTTCTCCTTTTATTTTATTTTTATTTTGGTTTCTTTTTTGTTGGTTTTTATTTTGGTTTCTTTTTTTCGTTTCCGGGGAGGGGGAGGGGGCTGGCTAGAACGGTTTTGATGATGCATTAACTAACTAACTAACTAACTAAATAACTAAATAAATAAAATCTGTAGGGAGATCATTCATTTTGGGCCATGGGCCTTTTACATAGGAAGTACCAATGGTGTCAGGCAATCAGTGTTAACATGCGGACATTGCCAACAAGGGGGTTTCAGATAGCCATTCTCCAGGTCTATACGCATTGTGAACAAGTTCCTGTAATTGTTGTTTGTATGTATAATTCAACGCACCAAAATAAGAAAGATGTAGATTTATTTCATCCTATTATACAGACTGAATGGTTGTACAAATTTATTTACTGCTAGTGATAAGACCTGCTTTTTTTTTTTTTTTGTTTTTATATTTTTTCCTCCTTTTTTTTTTTTTTTGGAGAATAAACTAGATTAAATTCTGTTGACTTAACAGTGTTTTGTGCTTGGGGGCGGGAAAAAGAATATTTTTCTTTCTTTATTAATTTTTCTTAGCGTTTGTTTGGATGGTATTTATTACATAGTTACCACGGGTACGGGAATGTGTGTCTCTGCGCTCATGCTGACAGCCAAAGCAATGTTTGCAGTGGCTTGATAAAAAAAAGATAAATCACAGAACAAAGGAAAAAAAACCCTCAAAAATAAATGGACTGCATGTTAGTGTAACCCCACTGTCCCGTGTGTGCTCCCTGTCCCTTGAATAGCAGCCCAGCCACTGCCCCCGCGTGATTTCGGGCTCCCAGGTGGGATGGGTCCCTTTGGGTCTTAGGCAAACATGACCAAACTGGTGCTGAGGACAATTTGGGACTGGGATAAGTGCAAAGGTACAGCAGGGTCCTTATGATCCCCATCTTTTTTTTTAAAAAGGGGAAGGGTTTTGGACAGGAGCTGGAAAAGCATATTCTGCTCTGTCTCATTGAGTACTCAGTGATCAAACAATCAGAGAGTTGAGATCTTGATGTGCAATCAGGATGGACCAGATCTGCCCTTGTCTTGGAGGAATGGGCAGAATCCATTATGAAAGGCTGGATTTGATGAGAGAGGAAAACTCACAAAAATTCAAAGGCCATTTGCCAGTCCCATCCTGCAAGAGCTTTCTTTGAAACAGTGCAATTTTAATTAATATTATTATTGCTAACAGCAGAGTTTGGCTTTTATTGTTTCATTGCTGGTGGTTTAATTCTTAGTAATCCATCCTTTTAGTTTTCACAGTTTGCTCATCCAGCTTCTTTATACTATCACAAGGGTTGGGAATTCACCTTCCAAATGAAGGGTTAAACTTCTTATCAAACCACTCCATTTGCTGGAGATTTAAGTGCAGTGTGATAAGACAGAGGTTACCAAGGCTGTGAGAAAATGCTTGAAAAATCCCAAACAAAAATACAACCCTGAAATGTAAAAAACCTCAACAGACGTGACCTGCAAATTATTTTTATATTTTTAATGCTGAGCGAAATATTTCACCCAGAAATATGTGTACTCTTGCCAGGTGGATGGAAAAATATCATCATATCTGTTACAGCTGTTTGAACCCACTTTCTCTCTCTTTCCTTCCCTCTGGAGGGAGGGGTAACAGTGGCATGGGCTGCTGCAGGATTGTTCACATGAAGAGAGGGTGTTCCATGTAAGACAAAAAAACACTTCAAATCTTTCAGGATGGTTATACAGAGGTCAAATAGTTGGTTATTTGGGAGTGGGGGAGGAGGGGCAGAGGACTGACCTTTATTTGGGCTCTTTCTCCCCTGTTTCAAAATGAATCTAGTTAAAGTATGTCTGCCATAAAGGAGGATTTGGCAGATGGAAGTGGAACAGGCATTAATCGTTTTGTAATGTTGTATATTCTTTCCTTTCTTCTCTGTTGACAAAAATGTGTAAAAAAAAAAGTCAGAACAAATGGTACACATTTAAAATCTTATGTTAATCACCTTTCTGCTTTCTCAATGAATATTTTAAGCATAAAGACTAAATGTTGAAATAAAACAGAGTGAAGAATTACTGAGATGCAAATGGAGATCTTGTTGGCTCCTAATTAATCATCTGTGAACTATAAAGCTATTTTCAATTAGCCTGACAAATCAAAGGAAATAATCATCTTTACTGATATTAAGCTTGAGAGATTATTATTTTTTAATTCGCAATGCTACAACCTTTCCCTCCTTTTGCTCATCAACAGATTGCAGCTGGACTAAAATATTGATCCCAGGACCTCAGCAATGGCAAAAATTAGAGGAGGATTTGCATGGCAGAATTTTACAGTCAGCAATTTTTATGGATTTTTTTTTTCCCATTTGCTTTAGATGGAGAGTTTCTCTCTCTAACTCCTTTTTCCTCAAAAGTTGAAATAAGTTCTTGAAGTTTCTTTCTGATGTTGTTTCATAGGTCTTAGGGGCATTGAGTGAAATGAAGCAGGATTGGGGCCAGCCCAGAGAATGAGCATCCTGTAAAGGACACAAATGGAGACACTCTGTCTGCATATACTCTAGGAAATATATACATTTTGTCTAGAGACTTCTTACATCAATTATCTTATATTTCAATGTCAGGAGGAGGATGAACAGAGTCCCTAAGATCACATCCCCCCAGCTACCACATAAGAAGCTAAAGTAGCATTACTGTTCTATCAATTTCCCAATTAATTTTTATTTTTTAGGATTTTATCCTCTGAGCAAATATTCCAGAATTTTAATGTCTTGAAGGGTTTTATTTGTGTGTTTTAACTTATGCTTTGTGTTTGCTTAGTTTTGTTTGTTTGATTGGGTGGACTTTTATTACTTCTTTCCTTCCCTTTAGAGAGTAAAATCTGGTTTACAGAAAAGGCTGAGAACTGTTGTTGGGCAAACACCTTGTGAATGGCCACTCTGCCTTTCTTCATTGCTGAGATTTCAGGGAAAAGCTGATGATGGGCAGGTTGGAGCAGGAAAACCCTCTGAGTCATGGCTCCACTTTGGTAATCTATATTGTGCAGAAAACACCATGGAAGTCATTAGTAGGGTCAAATCTTGTGGTGTTTTTGCAGGCAAAATTCCTTTAGGGAATTTGAGTGAGTAATAGCTGCTGTGCTGCTGTGTCCATTGCAGCTACATTTTAATCCAAGCAAAACTCCATTGATACCAGTGGAAAGATTCCTAATGGGTAATGCAATGAGACTTGAATCAAGACATCCTATGTATTATTTTCAACCTTATCACCTTGATTTATCCAGCCTACAGAAGAGGACACGGAGAGGCCTCAGCTTCCTCACCCAAAGGTGAAGTGCAGTGCCAGGAGCTGATGGTTCCTCTCTGGTGACCAATGACACGACCTGAGGTCATGGTCTGAAGCTGTCAGGGCAGGTTTAAGTTTGATATTAGAAAAGTTTCTTCACTTAGAGTGTGTTTGGGCACTGGAATAGGCTCCCCAGGGAAGTGGTCACAACACCAACCCTGACAGAGTTCAAGGAGTGTTTGGACAATGCTCTCAAGGTACATGGTGTGACTGTTGGGGTGTCCCGTGCAGAGCTAGGAGCTGGACTCAGTTGTGGGTCCCCTCCAATACAGGATCTTCAAGGATTCCAGGATCTCAGTTAATGCTTTAGCTCTCCTGTTCCCATAGTGGTTCACACCTTCACACAGCTGTTGTGATACTGAAGGCATATTTTTAAGATTACCAGCCTCAGTGCTTTGTGGTTGAAGAAAATAAGAATATTGCAATTAGCAAAATCTGCAAACTTTTAATTTTTATCCTGTTCTTTTGAATCATAAGTTGACTTATGCATTGAAATTCAGATTAGCAATGTGTTTTTGGAGTGATTTCCTCCAAGGTGGTAATTCCACCTTGAAGTGATGAGATTTTACCTTGGCTCATGAAGCATGGTTTCCTTGGACCTCCACCTACTACAGTCATGACAACTCAGGCCCCAGGGCCAGAATAAAACTACACTGAAGTTACTCCCCAAAATATAGTCAGCATGGGTTGTTTTCCCCTCCAGCATCACTTGTATTTCTGATGTCCACAGACTCAGACCACAAGTTCTCATATTCATTTTTGGTCACTGAGACTCTTGATTCACTCAAGACTGGTTTTAATCTGGGGAAGAATCACGGTGGGTGATGAAGGGACAAGAGAAAACTTGTTTTGTTTTTTGTAAAGTTTAGGAGGTGTTTGGAATTACAAACCAAAAGAAGTTCTTATTTAAAAACCCCTGTAAATGAAGCCTTTAAAATGTCCTATTTAACCCCTGTTTACCCCTTGTATAGGGGTCCTATATGGCATTGCAACACTCAACCCAGCCTTGCCACATGGAAACAGGTACTAAATGTGTGATCATCAATAAGATGCCAAATTTCACATCCTGAGCTCTGTTTTGTGGGTGCAGAGCTCTCAGTGGTATCTAAAGCCAGAGAGTCTCATGCCTGCATTTGTCCTTCAGAATATCACATTCTTTAAAAATACAATGTTTATCTAAACCTGAACTGCAAATCCAGTGCTGAATTTCTTCCACTTCCTCCCATCTCTAAATCTGGGGAGATTTATGCTATGAAGATAAATCCATCACTTGTGCAGAGTTTGGATGCAGTTTTGATGAGCACCATGGAAAACCTATCAGCTTTGACATGTCTGCAGGAAAGCAGGAGGGAGGAGTAAGCTAAATACAGGTCCATGGCTCAGGAAGGGCAATGTCCTCCCTGAATGAGGCAAAGGAAAAAAATCAGGTGTGATTGTCATGTGTAAAAGGAGCAATTCAGGAGGAGAGAGTCTATGAAGTCAATTCAGTATATGAACTGACTATTATTACAAATTATTATTGTATTATTAACATGACTATTATTACTATTATTATTACAAACTTATGTTAGCAGTCAATATTTCCCAACATTTTGGTGGCTGATTTTTTAATCTTCACACTGCTTCTTTTTAAAATGTAATTTTTGTTTGCTCTCTTCTGTAGAAATACACATGGAGAGGTATTGGTGAGTGCCATGGACTCCATGCCTTGTCACAAAGGACATGGAATGTGTGTTGTGCCTGTCATGGTGTCTCTATTCAGAGACCTGGAGGGTCCCTGTGCCGTCTGTCTGTCTGTCTGTGCTGGTTCTTTGTGTGCCTGTGTAGATATGTGTAAGCTACAGCTCTACAGACACCAAGGCACAACACAAATGTACAGCAAATTTATACCTGTTTCACACAATTCCCTGAGGCTATGCAGACTCCTGGGTGGATGTTGGATCACTCTATTGTAGAAGTATATTCCCCTTGTTATAAGTTTAAATTAAGACTTTGACCTGAAGCTCAACTCATTTTTTTCTCTTGAGGTACAAAACACCTGGTTATTTAACCTGTCCTTTTACATTTCCACTCTGGGTTACTGTCAACTGCAGAGGCACTGAAATAATTAATGAAAACCTGTCTTCTGGGAAGAGAGAAGAGACTGAAATGCTCAGGGAAAGTTTACTTGCAAGCCTCACATGCTGGTGTTCATGCTAACGTGGATAATTAGTGAACCACCTGCATGTGTATTTGGACTTAACCCATGACAATTTTAATTCCCAATTATTATTGCATTGCAATATTACAGTGCAACTGTTTATTTCACTGTTTGTGTGTTAGAATCACATTAACCTTCTTACACTTCTTGGTTAACTCTTTTCCTGCTAAATCACAAATCACCCAGTGCATAACTCAGGGTGGCCCCATGGCTGCAGGTAGCACTGCTGTCTGCAGACATGAATTTCTTTATTCCAAGTCAGAATACAATCCTTCTGCTCCAGTTCTGCTTTTCATTACACCCTTCCCTGATATTCACCAGTCACAGAGGGGCTGCTTCTTTCAGCTGCAACCATTGTGAAAAATTAAGAACTCAAAAGAAATGGAGAAGTCACAGTATGGACTATTGTGAATGTATAGGGGTGATGATGATTTGTTTTTGACACTGGTGGTTTGTTCCCCCACATGCCAAGGCTGCCCACCAAGAGGTGAAGTTGCCTTCCTTCCAAAACCTCAAGCCAGTTACAGAAGGTCATCCCTCTTCTCCACGCATGCAGAAATGATGGCTGATGAATTTACTTCCTGCAGCGTCGCACTGGAGCAGATTTATAGATTCTGTGATAAATTTTAAACTATATTTAGGGACTCTGAGGAAACAGTAATGAATAGACACAGGTCCTGAACTGTTATTCTTGATTGCAGCTGCTTCATAATAGACTTTTATAAAAAGTATTAGTATGGGACAGGAAGTGGAGGGGAATATAAAATTATGCTGAGCCCAGAGAAAGGAGGATCCTCAAGTAGAAATTGAACAAGACCCATGGGAAAGCCAAAAATGAGAAAGGAGGGACCGAACATATGATGGATTTCTGAACAGTCACCCAGGGTCTTTCCATTAATAGCAGGCAGGATGTTTTCCTTTATGAAAACCCGATTATGTTTGTCAGATGCTGATAACCTTTCTATAAGGATTTTAATTCTGTGTACTGGATGCATGGACGTAAAAGGGATATTCTTGCCTATTAATTTCCGTAGGGTGGCTTTTGTATAAAATCCTGGACATCCAAAAAGAGTTATGCTTCCATCTGCTTCTGCCAACCTTATTTGTATTTAGGAGACCTTTTCCAAAGGGGTCATGGGAGAGGAAGGTGAAAGCCTATGGATTTGATGATGCATATTTGTCCCTGTTGTCTGCATAAGTACTTCATGGATGTCACAGAGAAATGATTGTTTTTTGTTTTACAGAATTGTCCTTCTGCATCAAGAGATGTAAAACTGGTGTGCAGGCTCTGGTGGGGACATCTTATCACTTCATTGGAAAATTGACTGGAAGTTTTATCACACAAACCTTGAGCAGAAAATTCTGTATCTCTGCTCTGAGTGGCTGTTTCAGTGTCCTGTCTCTCAGCTCTTGTCCTTGGAGTCCTGTCTCTCAACTCTTGCTTTATGGGAGTATGATAGATCAGCACAGAGTGACTAAGCAGCTCAGACATGATTTATGATGTTTGGAGAAATGAGGGAATCCCATGTTTTCACTGAATATTCTTTCCATTCCCTCTGCTCTACTTGATCCAGCTCTCTGACATGATGTCATGTGTCTTCACTGTGTATGTGGAATGAATAGCTCTCCAAATCAAATCTGTCTTCAAACTTTGATGACAAGGTCTTCATGCCAGGCTTGCTAAAATCAGTTGCCAGGTCTCATTCTCTGCTCACTCTCAGGAACTACAGAATTCTCCCTTCAGGCTATTGGATAACCAAATTTTCTCTCTTCTCCACCATAAACCTGTTCTCCTGTCTTAGGAATGAATCATTTTTCCTTTGAGGTAGTGGAAGTCTTTATCCACTGACAATCCAGGGACATGGAAGGGAAAACATCTATCATGCCTATAGAAGTTTATTGATTTTGATAAGTGCTCTGGTCCACATCGATCCATATAACCATATTCCTACTGATGCAGGATAATCAGAAAGATTTCCAGGTGCTTTTAGATAGCTCTGTAATGTAATTTAAACATAATCTTTGACAATTTTTCAGTTTGGTGACTGACTATGGCTTAAGAACATGGGTAGTTTACATTACCTAGATGGGGGAGGTGCCTTCTCCACAGTTTATGGCTATAGAGATATTTGTGTTCCCATTACCTGCAGTATGGGATTAGGAGCAGTGTGAGAGAATGACACGTGAGTCTACAGGAGCTATAGCACATTGAAACATATCAGGTGGTGGGGTGATCACCCACAAACATGATCAGATTGACTTTTAAAATAATTTATTCTGCATCCCTTTTGCTAAACCAAAGTGAAACCTTTCCTGTGTATAAAAACTCATTTCAAAAGACCCTACACTCAAGTGTCTGCTTCTTAATTTCTGAGTCTATTCCCTCATATAATCCATCCTTAAGGCCTCTAATCTTTGCTAAATTTACTACTTGTGCTCAGCAATGCATCTTGAAGCATTAAGTGCAGAAGGATAGATTCAGTTGATTCAGAAATATGAATCAACTCAAATCCTGATCTTATGGAAGAGGTGGCTTCTGAAAAACCCCTCTCCTCTCCCTTGAGGTGTTGATGGAAAGCTTCCTGCCTCATTTGTCGGCTTTGGCAGAGCCCTGAGTGAGGGCTGGATTTCCTGGGCTGTCAACCATTCTTGGTCCTCAAAGGAACAGACAACCTGCTACAGGTGATCAATAGATGCCACTGCCTGCCCTGGTGTGCGAGGCTTTTTAAAAAGAAACTCCCAGGAGAAGAGTCAAGCCTGGGATGTAATCTTGACCACACTCAGTTAACATTCAGTGAGAGGCAGTTATGAAGGTGGAGTCTTCCTTCCAAATGTTCACAGCACATGTGCCTCAGGCAATGAAGAAACAGATGAAAAAGAGCTGTCCAATCCTTCTCTGTCACTGTTTTTCTTTTTTTTTTTTGTACCAGTATCCTGGTATTTTTTCTTCATACTTTACACCAAGGGAAAGTGGAATTACCCCTGGACTGGAGTCATCCTTTGAACTGGTCCTTTAAAATTTTATGTAGTCAGGAGAAGCCTATCTCTGACCTCAGTTGTACCAGTGTAATTGGTTTTGGTGGTGTGAGATCTGTGACAATAAGACTGGAATTAATCCAGGAAGTTATGTCTGAATTATACCTATTAATTCAGTTGCACGAAATAGGAGCAACATTTGTGTTCAAACTATTTTTGCAGTGAGTATCCAGGAGCAGTATTCCTGGTTTTGAAGAAAGGCTTTTATTTAGAATCCTCTGATCCCCAAAACCTGCATCAGTTTGTGGGAGCTGGCCAGTGATTCACTGGGACACTGAAAAAAACTGAAGTTTTTCCTGAGACCTCTTGCAACAAATCTCTGTCTATTCTCACTGCATTACCAGGATCATTTTGCATGTTTCTCTACCATCTAGGCCTGGTATTAGGTCCTTAGACCAGGCTGAATGTTCAGCTGGAGATATTAGATATACCTTTTCAGGTATATCTAATCAAATATGTGTCCTCTGGCTCAAGGTTTTCCCAGGATACAAATACAAGATTTACTTACCAGTAGCTGTCTGGGACTTCTTGACAATAAGTAGAGAGGAAAAGGCACTTCTAACATTTTAATCTTATACATAATTTAGGCAGCCTTTTTAGGATGCCATCCACATCCTGGAAACACCCATTTCTTTTCATGGAGTAGCTCTACTGAAGATGTGGGCTTTGCCAATATCTGGGAATAAGAGAGATAAGTCCCAGCCAGAACTGACCTCATGCTGGCCTTTGACCTTTCCACAAAAGATTTTCTGCTTAGTTTGGAAGTGGCCATTCACTATTTGACTGAAAGGGATCTTCCAAGGAACACAGTGGGTAGGTTAGAAGAGAAACTCTTAATTCTCCTCTTCTAAAAACTTCCACCCCAAATTGCATTCCAGTAAAGTCTCTGAGTCCCAAACCTTTTCAGATATGTGCATCTTTGTTTTTATGTCAAAACTCTGCCCAGTGCAGCAGTGATTCTTCTTTATGTTTATTATGATCAACTAATTTGCATTAATCAGGTTTTCTTTTTGGTATCAAAAGGGCTCCTGGCAGCAGCAATAATTATAGATGCAAATAATTTTAATATTTATCTTATCTAACATCTGGGCATGCATTTGGAGGGCACCCAGACACAGCAATGTTAAAGAAGCTTGAAATGCCATTTTATAGGTAAATAAACAAACACATAAATACTTTGATTCTCAGTTACATAAAATTAATGCTTCAAAGGTCTTAAGGGGGGGTTATTTTATGTTAAAGCATTGTTAAAGCTCTGAAATCAAGTCAGGACTACTGAGGCCTGTTTTGCATTTAACCTGTTGCAATATTATGGCCATGTGGACACAAATCTATGAAGTGGCCCTTAAAAATTATTTTTATTTTTCCTTACCCACATTAACTTTGACTTTATCTGGGATGGTGGCAGAGAGCTTTAGGCTCCAGTACCTAATTCTGTAAATTATTAGGTTCTCATCTTTTTGTACATCTGAAAAATGGAGCTAATTAGGCTCATGTCATCAAACATTGTGGAAGCATCTGAGATGCAAAGCATTGTATCTCCTTCATTATGCAAGAGTAACAATGCACTTCTGAGGGTGAGGTTAAAAGCTTCAAAACTAAAAAAAAGAGTACAGTGGCTGCCATAATTGTACAACCCCATCCAACTCCAATCAGTGACCTCTGAAATGCCAAAAGCCCCTTTACAATAAATCTGCTATTGCAGTACTTTGTCGTGGCAGGAACAAAGTGATGCTCTGTCTGAGAAATATTGTTTTCTGAGATTAAAATCCTGGTAGATCTTCCAAATCTGCAGCCATGCCAACACACAGAGCATGACTGTGCAAAAATATCAGTGGTTGTTTCAGTTATCAATCTTAAAAATTTGGGTATATAATTTTGGCTACTAAAGAGTGTTAGATTGTGGCACTGCACTGGGTTCTTCTCACAGGAGTTAAGTTCCTGGTGAGTCAAATAATTTATAGTCCCCCTGTAGCTGGGTTTTGTTTTCAAGTTAGTTTTACTAAAAGTATAACATGTGAAAGGGATGGAAACTCATTTCAAAGCTGAACTTGAAGGTGACAGAAAAAAGCTGTGGGGAAATTAATCCCCAAATATATAATTTCTACATTTTCAAAATATTTCTCTTTTGGAAATGTATTTGCTTTCATGCATAAAAAGCAAAAACTTTTGATATTACATTTTATAAAGGCACTCTGCATAAAAAATGGACTTACTGTAAAAAAAACAACCAACCAGACAACCAAAAAATATATTAATATGTGAATTAATATAAAAATTTTAGGGTCAAGTAGAACAAAATATTTTGCTTTAACCTATAAAGCATTGGAAAACAATTCAGTACAAAATAAAAAAATATTGTTAACCATCTTTAATTTTTTGTATTCCATTTCTAAATGGAATCCCTTCAACAGGAGGGACATTTCTAACAAAAGGTAATTTTTTCCACACCCAAGTTATTCTCAGACTTACTCTGCTCTTTTTGTAATCAATAATCAAGCTAGGCCAACACAGCCTGACTTCAGAAATCCCTTCATTAACAAGGACTGTGACATTTTACTACTTTGTTTAGGCATCCTATAGAGATATCCAGTGTAAGAAAAGCTTTATTTTATCTATGACTGACATATTGAATGTACCCATGAATGAGATCACACATTTCTGTCTAGGCAGAACCATGAACAACGATGGCGACATGTAAAAAGGGAGTGTGTATACATGAGCAGAGTGAGGAGCTGGACTTCTTGATTGGAGATAAAAATCTAAAGGCTTTAAACTATGTAGTTATCAATCCAGCTGTCAAATAATTTACCTCTTCACACTGGGTTTTTGGCATCAAGATTTCTAAGGCCATGTTGCCATAAGAGCACTAAGATGTAGAAGACATGAGAGTTTGTCCTCCTCTTCTCTT
>NC_031773.1:3734374-3747691 GCF_001522545.3 Parus major
CTCTTCTCTTCTCTTCTCCACTGTCTTTCCAAGTTATGTGTCCCAACACAGAGGTTCCAGTGACAGAAGCAGGTTCTCTTAAAGGCAAGGATTCAATCTAAAATGGTATCAGAAACCTCATCCTGAAGGACAGGTATCTTGCCAGGTTCATGGAATATACATTGTTTTACCCTTTTAGGACAGACTTTTGGAAGGTTGCTAACATATTTTGGTACAATGGATTCTCCCAAGACATCAAGTACTGGTGGGGAAGGAGAAGTCAGCCTACATGAGCCAAAGCTGTGTATTTTCACAAGTCCTTCAGCTGCTCCTCCATAATCCAGGAACGCAGGGGTGTAAATCCCAATCTAATATCTTGGTTATGTTTGTTCTACTACTAATAATAGCTCCACCTACTAGACATGGGGCATAACTCACTGACATTTGTAAGGCCATCTGGGTTTTACAAGCAAGACACAGTGTGAATCAAATGTTCTATAACAAAAGCAGTGCTGACATTTCTAATTTTTGCTACTGGGTCTTGCCAGCTTGGAAATGGGGGGTCCTGACAAGAGAACCCCAGAAGAGAGCCCACAAAATTTTTCACACCTTGCCTTTTATCTCCCATTCCTAAAAAGACTAGTAAAAAGGAATAAATCACTTGGAAACAAAGGCAGCCTGTGCCCAAAGTTTGATTTAAAAGGGGAGCAACCCATCAGGTCAAGAGAAATGGTTAAGTGCAGCAGTGCTCAGTTACCTCTGCGTGACCTTCCTTACAAACATGGACGGGAGCCTTTCAGCAGTGCTGCAGATGTTGGATGATTCTGCTTGTGCTGTTGAAAGACAGGGGTGATAAATAGCATTTGAGCCACGTTTCTCCCCTCCTTCAGGCAGAATTTGAGAATCTCAGGTATACAGCCTTGGGAGAGTGATTCACGAGGTACCACTTGCACCGGCTTCCTCCGAGGGAGAAAGCTGACACTTCCAGGACACTGACCTCAAGCCTGTGCATTTTATGTGTTTCAGCACCCTCAGGAAAACCACAATTAGATGTTGCCTCCCTGTATTTAACACTCTGAGATGAGCAAACAATATGGCTGGGGAACGAATGCTTGAAATACAAATATCAGAGAGAAAAGAAAACCCCAACCAACTCTGACATCACTTGGGTGAATTGGAGCTTGTTTGGAAGTGAACGGAATACCTTTTTGCACCTCCCCACATGATCACCTTGCAGAAAAACAACACCTCAGCCAAAAAAAAAAAAAAAAAAGCAAACCCACACAGATTTTGCACTTTGTAGAGGCAAATCTGCCTTCGTTATACAACTATGTCTGGCCAGGCTGCACCCACTCCTCGTGCCTTCCCCTCCCGTGCAGCACACGAGCTCGAGATGTTGGCAGCTGAGTGTAGGCAGGATCTCAGATATCATGGCAATATAAATAAATAGAGAACGATGAGATAAAATATATGGGCAGATGGAGGTGCTGATAGTGAGATAGGCTGATAGGGTGGTCAGGGTTACTGTGCTTTAGCACATGCATAAATACGTGGGTTGTGCCCCTTACCCAGGGGGCAAAATATCCAGCATCCAACAAGACACACACATGGCCACTCAGCCAAAAGTACTCCAAAGCCTTTAGGAAAAATAAACCTTACCTTGCATGGAACATTCACAGTAACAGCATTTTGTATTAAAAAAAAAATAAAAAAAATTCAATGGCATATATGCAGAAGTGGGACAAGCACAATTTGACCCCAAGGTTTCAAGTAAAAGATTAAACCCCCAAACATTCCAATATTTCCCATACCCATAACCACTTTTTAAGGAAGGCAAATACCCAGTTTTGAATAAAAGCTGAGAGACACTTTTATTATGAGAAATGTCCAAATGGCCACTGCACAAGTGATTTTTTTCTTACATTTCCAACCATTCATAGATTGGTTTGGGCTGGAAAGGTCCTTAAAGATCATCTATTTTTCCAGTCTCCCTGCCATGGGCAGGGACACTTTCCACCAAACCAAGGTGTTCCAAGCCCTGTCCAACCTGGCCTCGGACACTTCCAGGGACAGGGTTGCTAAAACATCTCTGGGCAGCCAGAGTCTCACCACCCTCACAGTAAAGAATTTCTTTCTCCTAATAGCTAACCCTGCCCTCTGTCAATTTAAAGCCACTGCCCCTTGTCCTACCATTCCATGCCCTTGTGAACAGCTCCTCTTCAGCTCTTTAGTCCCTTCAGGTATTAAAAGGCTGCAATAAAGTCACCCTGGACCCTCCTCTTCCCCAGTCTGAACAAACTTAATTGTCTAAATCTTTCCTTATAGGAGAGGAATTTCATCCCTCTAATCATCTCTGTGGCCTTGTCTGGCCCTTACTGCTATGAGAACCACCAGAGAAAATGTGAGGGGTGTGGGCTGCAGCCTTCTCTTCACACTTGACCAGCTTTTCAGTGTGCAGATGTTATTGTAGACCTGTACAAGCTCAGAGGTGAACCTGAATTCCTGCCTGAATTCCTTCATCATGCTGTCTGTGAGCTCCTTCCCAAGGATAATGGGCACAAAACACACTCTGCTTCTGGCCTGGTTTGATACAGAGCCTGTTACTTTCTGGGTATTTTTGCCAGAGCACTGGTGATGATTTGGAACGCTGTCTTGTTTCATGCTCACTTACTGAATTCAGCTTTTGGTGACAAGCAATTAGCACTTTGTAATCTATGGTGTGGAGGGCAATATATATGTTTTAATAAACAGAACATTTTTTACTGGGGACTAAAAACTGTTTGAACACTTGCTGAAGAAATTTGTCACCGAAATAAATAAAGGAAGTGTTTAAAAATCATGGCACATGGGTATTTTTAGGGTAAAATGCTTCCTTTATGAAAAATAACTATTTGAAGCTTTTTGCATTTTTCATTTCCAAATGGCATTTTCCTTGAAGGATTGACCTAATTCATGTTAAAAGAAAGAGATAAGAAAGAAAACTTTTAAATTACTTCCAAATGATACTCAACATTTAATTTTAAGATGAAGAAAATGTTTTGAGCTGACTCAAATAATTTTTTTGTTGTTGTTGTTTGTTTCATTAAAACCAAATGAAAACCTTCAGACTTCCCGTTTTGCTTTGCTTTGACTCTTGTAATTTTTTTTCTCTATATTTATTATACTTGGCCCTGCTGCTGGAAAATGCAGTAATTCTCTGAAGTGAATCACCACTGGTGACCTCTTTGAAAATACTTTTGGTGATACACCTCAAGTATCTCCAATCTTTCATGTCTTTCTTCAGGTCTGAACATTTGTTAATTAAGCATTGCCACACAACGCCAAGGGAAGAAAGCTATTACCATAAAATGAAAGCAGGATTTTATGTGACCCCGTTGGAGATATCAGGACCATAATTTTTTCCAAGCAATGAGTAAAACTGAAACTCTTGGAGTCTTTCCTTCTCAAACCACAATAGGTGATTCTGCATCGCTGTTGGGGTTATCTGTCCATGTAAAGCGGTCAAGAATGCAGCCACAAGTAACTATGGCTAAGAAACTATGGTTTTTTTTCTATAGATAAATGACACTCTCCAAGCCACAATGCCTTGTCTGGGACATTTCACAGAGGGTAATCAGGCACTGGTGCAAAAATAAAGAAAAAAAAACACAACTGAACTTTCTGTGGATATGCAATGCAAACAAAACCACAGCTTTGCCTTCCCCACCCCTGCACCAAAACTATGTTGAGGTTTTGGAAAGTATATTCATGTTTTCATTTTCACTCCTCCAAGGTAGGACAAGAAGCAGGATGTGCTAAAATACCACAAAGGGCCGCCTGGTCTGGGTAGGTTTCCAGCTCGTTTTTGCAGGGCTCAGAATGGCTCTTGTTCATGAGCAGGTTTGGAGGTGGGGCCTTTCCTGAGAGTCAAAAACTTCCCCCAGCCTTGCTGTCCCAAGTGTAAAGATTGAATCTTTGTTGTGGGTGACTGAGAATGGGTCTGGCTTATGGCTACAAAGAGGGCAAAATAAAATCTTCATTCCTAAACTAGAATTGCAAAATCATAGAATGTCTTGAGTTGGAAGGGACCCACAAGGATCATCAAATCTGACTCCTGGCCTTACCCAGAACCCCACCATGTGCCTGAGAACATTTTACAAACACTCTGGTGGCCTTGGAGCCATGACCATTTCCCTGGGCAGACTGTTCCAGTGCCCAACCACCCTCTGGGTGAAGAACTAATGTTTAGCTCAGACCTGGCCATTTTTATTGAGGCTGCAAAAATTTCTGTTCTCGTTGAAATCAAGGTAAATTTTACACCAATCTTAAAACAAAGCAGAGGTGAGCCAACAGATAGGGACCAACAGCAGAAGAGTCAGGGAGAATAAACCTAGATTGTTTAATAGAAGAATTATAGTCTTTAATTTGCATTGTTTCTTTTCCCCAGCTCCAAGCTTTGCATAAAGCTGTCTTTGTTAAAACATTGTGTTAGGCTATGGTCTCGGATTGGTGAAAAGGCCTTAATGCTGGGGTTTAATACAGTGCAAAAACAAGGTATAGTTGCTTTAAATTAAAATCAAGGATAGGCAGCCTCCTGAGAGCCTCAAAGTTTAAACAAATTACTAGAAGTATTTCTCAGGTGAAATTGGAAAGGATGCTCTGTGATGCAGAAGAGTGGCCATGAGTCCTCTGTGTTCACACCATCCTGGGTATTGTAAGAAGCTTTCTTGTGAAACTGTTTGCCAAACCAGAAGTCCTAAATTGAAATGTGTTGACAGAAGGAATCTTACTACTTATTTATAATTTGAATACATCTTGAGGCAGGTTGTGAGATGATGTGGGTAAGTCATGATCCACCCTCCTTCCTTCCTCCCTGTGTCCTGGTGCTCATTCCAGCACTGGCCAGGGCTCTCAGGGCATTTGGCATTTTGGGTGCTGATGCTGAGCATCACCCCTTTGCCCTGTGTTTCAGAGGGGAGAGAGGGTGCTGGGAACTTGGCAGGATCAGGCCCTTCACCTCATGCAATCCTATGAACCCGAGGGAGCCCACACACGGATTTGTTCTGTAACACATAACAAACAACCTCGTTTTACTTAGAGGGAGGGAGATGAGCAGTTTGAGAAAATGATGCATTAAGTCAGGGCTGCCAACTGCACCTTGATGTGAGTGCTTTATGCCAAGATCTGTCTATCTATCTATATAATCTTTTATATTCCCAGCTCTTCCTGCTCATCTATCTATCCATCTCTCTCACTCCCTCCCAGTATGTATTTTCCTTATTTCAATCTCTTTCTGTCTATCTGTCAGTTAATCTATCTGCTTATTTTGATGTCTGTCATCAGAATAACATCTGTTAGGGTGTTTTAACTGTGCTGGGAAAGGACATGTTACAATTCCCTTGACACAATTTCAGTTTCATGGAAGTCAGGCCCCAGTTTACCTTGACTGAAATCAAGTGAAAACAGCATATGGGCAGCAGGTTTTATTGTCCAGTGGTCAGAATCTGGAGATAGAGTATAGGGCTAGGATCTAGCCTACAGTCTTCTGTGGGATTGTCTCCTTGCAATCCCTCTTTTGCCCTCAAAAAGCTTTTCTTAATTTCTTTTTTTCTCATTTCTACACTCTCTAGTACACTCTCTTCTGTCAGCACCATAAACAGGCTTTTATTTTTTGTCTGGAAAACTGAGCCATGGGCTCTTTGGCACATGTAGATGTGACACTTCGGGAGGGACATGGTTTTGTGGGAATGGCAGTCATTGGACTTGATGATTCTAAAGCTCTTTTCCAACTTGTATGATTCTATGATTCCTAGGTGCTACTGAAAGGAAATGAAGTGTTGTTTTCCCTACTTTACTCTTGCATGTACCCTCCATTTCTCTTTAAGGGCATCAAGTGTGGAGCTGTCATTTTGCATTTGCATTTGAGTGTGGGTAATTGGTTGTACCCTCTCATCTCCAACTATCAATTTTTTTATTCTTTATGTTTTGCTTTCTGTCATCTGAAAGCAAATGAATCTGACCCTTTCTTTTCTCCCTCTATCTCCTGTCTCTTTGTTGTCCCTGTGTTTTACTCTCTGTATGTGGTAAAACACATGCTTAGCTTACTTGGATTGTGTTCCCATGTATTAATTTCTACAGCCTGCAGCGAGCCATGAAAACCCATCTGAGCAGGGAAATAACAGTAGCTGTGCATTGGCTGGTAAAGGCAGAGGAAGAGTTTCAATGTACACAAGGAAATCGAACCTCTGATTTGCATAAGACTAGACTGTGCTAATTTGTTGAGTGAATAGATAGATGAGGAACAAAAACATGCCTTAAAGCGTGCATGGATAGTTACTGCAGAAACCAGTACCCAAAATGGGTCAGATCCAAAAGGTGAGCATTCAAAACCCACTGCCTGCTGCTGGAGCTGGTCTTGATCAAAGGGTGAATAAAAAGTAAATATTAATCTTCTCCATGAAACCACAGTCCTTGGGTTTGAAAGGCATCAGGGAGCCACCTGGCACAAAAAGATGCTCCAGAAGTGATGGTATACCCAGGGATGTGTGTGGGATTATTCTAAGTTCCTGCAAAACCTAGGATATTTTTTTTTCAGGGTTTGCAATCCATATAAATCTCCCCAGAGTTTGTCAGAAGTTTTGCTAGAGAAGCACAGAGTGAGGAATATGGGAACATGATCTCATTTCCTTTCGTTTCCCAGTGAAGTGCTTGCCACTCTTGCAGACAAAACTTAAATTTCTCAAGGGAAATGAAATCAATGGAAGTCTCTGGGACTTTCCCTCTTTGTTACCTATGAAAGAGACAGACTTTACGTCTGTACTCAAGAAACATGATCACGTTCAGCAGTGGACAGAGAGAGACTTGATATTAGCCATCATGTGAATATACACACACTTATGAGATATATATGTGTGTTTAAGAGTGCATTTATGTGTGTGTATAGTATATATATATATAAATCCACCTAAGTAGGTTTTCCATGTCAAATGAATACCTGGGATCTCCAGGATCAGATAGTTTGATGAAACACTTTTGCTAAGCATTTGCTATTTTCTCCATCAATTTTATTTATTTAACTAACAATAAAGAGTGATCTCTGAGCAAGAAAGAAAATAATCATTTCTCGATGCGAAAAAGCTCTGAAATAATAAATGGCAAGAGCTCGCTGAGATGAAAGTCCTGAGGTGGTTGTTCTGGAGGAAGGGAAGCTGCTTTGTGGAAGTGCAATAATATTTTCCTTGCCTTAAGACTATGAAGGCTTTTCTGTTCAAGCTTTCCCCTGGAGCTTTTGCAGGATACGGCCGTGTTATTACACCTTTGATAGCGCACAGCCGGGCGATAGCTGCACTAGCAGGTGTGTTAGGGGTTGTAACGAAACCTTACAGTCAGGGCTTGTTTTCAGGAATCCGTTTGATTATGTCTTTAATTATGTTTGATTTATGTATGGCGAGGTGGCAAGAGACCTCAGCAAACCCGCAGCAAACCCGTCCCTGTAGACGAGGTCCTGGGTGGCTCAGAAGCGTTGCAGTGTTTCTGGCTGGAGGTTATGTGAGCCCCCCAGGTTGCTGAGCTGGGTATCTATGAAGGCAATTACCTTTGCTGCCTGCCTTTGGCTTGCTGCTAGCTGAAGACACTGGTGATGGTGCTCCCAGTGTTACTGAAAGCTGCCTGAACACCTCCAGATGGAGATGGTATGGGGACCACCTAACCTCTCTCTCTGTAGAGAGCAGAATGGAAGGAAGTATAATATTTTCCTGAAAGAAAATAAAAAATGCAGGAATTAACATGAGAAGGAGCTTTACGAGTGAGAGAAGTGAATCGTCCACTCCTCGAGGTGTCTGAAGATCGGTTCAGCTCTTCTCTTTACAGGTTGATATTTGTCAACGCTTCTTAAAATCTCCTCTTTCAGTGATTAATACATTCACCATTAGAAATAATTTCTCTTGTCTTGTCTGATGTCTCCCAGAAAGAACAAAATACTTCATAGTATCCCTAAACCACCAATTATTTATTAGTTACATGGCAAGCTCAGGAGATCACAAGTTGCCCCTTGGGCAAGCAGCCATTACCCATTATGGAAAATAATGATCTGACTTTTGGATAACTGAAAAAGGGAGGATTATAAGTGAGGAGCTTGATTTGGCAGGGAACTGCCAACTATTTCATAGCTGGGAATCACAGAGAAGGTGTCTCCTTTCCCGGAAAACCACAAGGCAAAAACATGCAGCTATCAAAGGGGTTCATGAACCTGGATACATCGCTGGGGTTGCTGCTTTTCCACTGGGCATTGGCAGCCCTCTGACCTCCTACCCTGTGGAATATCTGATGAGACCAGTGAGATATGAGCTCTGAATGTGAGTGTAGGCCAAGTGAGGACTTGTATCTTCAATGGGAAGAACTATGAAACCTTGCTGTGTCAACAGGTCTATGAGTACTGCTCTTGACTCTTCATAAACTTTTAAATTCATTTAAATTCATTAGCTATGCACAAAGAGCTATCAGGCATCTTTGCCCTTGCAGACCCGTTACATCCATGAGACACAAGTGTCTGTTTTATAAGTGACTTTCCACACAGTCATGTTCTGTATATCCTCTCTGCCCAGGAGTTTCCAAGGAGAGGAGATTTTTCCATTTGTTTTATTTCTGGATTTGGTGGTGTGCATTGTCTTCATTCCCATGATGTGAATGTGTGCAGTGGGAAAATGTAAACTGACTGATTTTAGTATATTGATATCCTGTTGACAGTCTTTGGGATTCTTCAAAATAATTCCTTAATTAACTACTGCACTAATGAACATAATGGGGCTCAGTAGATTTGTAACCCCTTTTGTAGCATGTTCTCCAAAATTTCCTTCCAGTTCCTAGGAAAACCCTAGATAATTCTGGATGGGAACCTGTGTCTCTGCATGGTCTGTTCCTGATTGAAGTGGGTCCCCCTCAGGGAGTCTGAATCTGATTAAATGATTCCTTCACTGGATTTTTCTGTACACCATTCTACTTCTTAAAGGGAATTGTTTATCCTTCTTTGGGTGCTCCTACTGTTCTCTTCTCAGTCTTCCTTTCCTCAGGAAGATTCTAGCAAGAAAGCTACTGCTGCACTTACTGTGCAAGCTAAGTGGCTGTATGCTTAGGGGAGTGTTTGGAGTAGGAATACTGGGGGTTTAATTTGCTTCACCACTGAATTCCTGTCTCAGGATCTTGTTGCAGAGCTGTATCTGTGGTCGATGAGTGTGCAGGAGGCAATGAGTTCATATGGCTCTGGCATCCACCTACTCCATGCCATACACCCTAGGAAGCCTCAGTGAGTGAAATGCCCAAATATCTGAGATCCTACTGCACCTTTTCTCCAAAAACATTCTGCTGACTCCAGCCTTCCCCAGGCTCTTGCTACAGTACCCAGTTTGGCAGAGTCCTGCAAGCCATTTCCTAGGTCCTAATGACTGCACAGCTCTCATTTTGAAGGCTCCTCAGTGTTTGCTTCTTCAGGTGTGCCAAAAAGAGAGGGTGCGGTGCAGGCTTTGGTGAGTTGGCACCCTTTGACTTGAGTCAGTATTTTCAAGCCTTCATTTTTGCAGATGGTGGAACCTGGAGCACTGGCTCTGCTCATGGTCTTTTTCCTCCTTCCTCTCTTCCATCAGGAGGCTGGTGCATGAGGGCAGAGGATGCTGATGGGAGCCTTTGGTATGGTGACCATCTTGGTGACATGAATGAGGAAAAGGAAACAACACCCATGTGGAAAGAACAACACAGTGCTTCTCAGAGCATTGGGACGGCCACTGGGCCATGCAAAGCCTTCATCTCTGAGAGGACATTGTGGGTTTGAATTGTGGGAGCTGTCCCCACTTTGCAAGCATGTCATGATAACTAGAGCTGTCTATAGGTGTGTGGGATTACCTTTGGCAATGCAGAATGTGCAACCGGCAGCACTGAGAGGATACAGTGTCACAGCTATATATTATAATAACTAATGATGGAACCTTCTTTGCTGTGAGAACTTAGGGACAGTGGAGCAGCTATTATGGAAAAGTGGGGACGTGGTATCATGTAGAGTATTTAAGGCCAGGGATGTATTAATCCCACCTCATTGGAGTGCCTTACCCAACCTGCCTTTTCCTTCTTTGTAACATTTCCTCACCTGAGATCACCCAGCTCCTGGTGACAATAGATGGGGAGGCCATGCAGCCTGGCCTCCAACCAAGGTGTAATTCTTCCAGCTGCCCTGCCTCTACCACACACGACAAAGAGACTGCTGTTAGTTCACAACCATTTCCCCCACTCCTGATTTTTTAATCCTGAAGTAAATATGCTGCAGCTACAGGACGGGTGGTATGCAGACACCGGGCCAGGGCTGGCTTCCACCATGGTGGTAGGAATGGGAATTCCACTGCAGGCTAAGGGGAAGGGAGAGCCCTCCAAGCTAATATGATGTGGGAGGTCTAATTCCTACCATCACAGGTCTGATTTGTAGGCAACAGATTATTTCACTGGCTTTCACGATGGTTTTTATATCTTAGGATGTTTTTTTACTGTTTTTTTTTTTTTTTTTTTACATGAAAGCAGGAGTGTGTGGATTTTGCAGGTAAATTATAATGAAAGCTGATGGGTGCTTGTGTAGGCTTGTAGAGGGTTTGTGCACAGAAAGCAAGCAGGGGCTGGAGGGAATAGCAGAGTGCCCAGGGAAGGTTTAATTAGCATATAGTGAAAAATCTAAAAGTTGTACCGAGCCCCAATTCAGTGAAAGACAAAAACTCACTGTTCTCAGAACATACCTCAGCAGCAGCAAGCTCTGTTGCACCTGATGCAATGCTTCCCTCTTGGGCCACCCACCTCCAAGACATGATTATGCAGTGAGAAAGGAGCAGCACTTTGCACTTTCTGTTATCATGGTCCTTCTTAATTATACATGCGTAAGTGTTCAGACATGGCCACAATGAGCATGGTACACATCCAGGGGAAGTGAGATTCATCTGAGAATCTCCTACTGCTTGGCAAGCATTTATTAACTCAGCCTCCCAACACCCCCGTGAGGAAAAATGTGTCGAAACCCATTTTCGGTACTAATTTAAAAAAAAAAACAAACTTAAGCAAGCAAAGTGATTTGCTCAAAGCCAAAGAGCAGGTTGGTGTGAAAGAGCTTGCCTTAAAAATCCAGAATAAGGGATTTTGCCCTTTGTCTCTTTAAATGAGGCCATGTTCCCACGTTGCTTTGTGTTTCTACAGAAACTACAACAGGGGGGTCCTGGTTCGTGACTCAGGGGCTTGGTTCCAATCCAGAGAGCCATGTTTCCATGATTACTCCTGCTTTATGTAAAATGGCCCTTGTACAGGCTCATCTTGCTGAGCTTTTTGGCGCCGTTCCTGGGCCTGACTGCTACCATAGGGTAGGACTGCAGGATCACATTTCCATTTTGTAAAGAGACACGCTTTCTCAGGATGTGTGGAAGCCTGCTTAATTTCAGTAAGAAGTCTGCTTGGAACAGAACTGCAAGCCTAGATCTAATGAATTATTATTATTATTATTATTATTATTATTATTATTATTATTATTATTATTATTATTTGCAGTAGTGGGTCAAATTCCTAATCAGCAATTAGACCTCTTTTGTTAGGAAAAAACAAGTGTCCTTCACGATCTCAGATCTAGATCCACCAATGCTTAACTTCTAATTTTGTGCTAACACACATGAGTTTTATGGGGAAGCCATAATTTGGGAACAAAACTGGCTTTGCAGACCTTGGCTGACATCTTTGCACTGCAACTTTGCACTTCCTCAGCATCCCAGTGAAAAGCTGCTCTCCGTGCAAGGAGAATCTCTCCGTGTGAGAGCCGGCCATCCCGTGTGTGCTTCATACTGCAGGATCAAGGCTTCTATTAATGACAAGGCTTGACAGTGGGGTGAGACCTACAAAGAGAGGGACAAGGAGGTGCCGAGGGTGCCTTGTGATTATGTGGTTGGCGTGTGTTTCTCCACCGTGCAAGGAAAAGGGAAAGAAAACCAGCTAGACTACAACAGGCATCCAGCACCAGCATCCAGAGTGCAGCCTCAGTCATGGCCTCACTTGGAAACCCCTGCAAAGTTTTATTAACATCTGGTCCTCCATGAACAGTGATATTTTATGCGCAGAAACTCAGTTTCACCTCTGTCTTCTACCCTATTCTTTTTTGTGTGTATGCTGATTCTGTCCTTTTTCTTCCTCTTTTTTTGGTGGTTGCCTAGTAGCTCGCAGTTGCATTCTGCCTTATCAGATTGTGCCTAGTTACAATCTTTCTCTGTGTGCCGAGGGCAACCCACCATAAGAGCATATGGAATATTTTAGTGTGCATTGTTGGTTTTTTTCCTCCTGTTTTTTTTTTTTTTTAAATTTTTAAAATAGACTTCGGTTTTATTCACAGCATAATTTTGCTTCCATTATGATTGTCTTTTGTCTCTGATAAAAGCTGACATCCACAGCCTGGGAGTTATCAAAATAATCAGGTGAACTGAGGAAGGGTGGGAGGGTTTGATGACTTTGGGAGTCTCTTCAGCTTAAAAAACCCCAACCCCCAAAACCCCTGCATTCCGGGCAGGATTCAACTCTTCTTCCTTCTGACGTCTGTCTGAAAAACCTGTGTTTAGTTTATGTAACATCCAAATTGCCTTTCTGAGGTGCCTTCATTTCTCCTGAGAGCAGAGAAAGTCTCCAAAACATGGCCTCTGAAATTCAGGCTATGCCATACGTGCAACAGAAAGCCACACATGTAGCATGCTCTTCCAGTTTTGTTTTGCCATGCTGGCTTTGCTGGATGGGACAAAAAGGGAAAGTCAATGACACCTCTAGACTCTTCCTTAAGCAGTGACAAAGGAAAACATGCTGCTTTTGGCACAGCATGACGCACAGCTAAATGAGGGCTGTTGGGCCGACTGTGGCTGGGCTCTTGGCAAAGTCTGGTCTTCCATGTGGGTGCAGACCAGTGTTCCACACCTGGGATGTGATCAAGGGGGAGTTGGTCATGTTGCTTTCCATAAGCTTCCTTTCTGATGGAAATTTGGCTCATGAGACGATGCTGTGTGGCAGGATGTGTGTGCATGTCTGTGTGTCTCTCTGCCTGGTAACTCTGGAAAGACATTAGCCAAATTCAATCACATTTGACAGCAGGACTGTAGATTTAAAGATATGCAGCTCCTGTAAGCTGCTGGAAAACAGTACAGTACTGGGGCTGAAGATTTTGTTGAAAGAAAGAAAACAGTGTTAGGTCCACCCTTTTTAGACATTAGGGAATCCATACAGGAAGGATATTTTGAATGTCCTACCTGCAGGAGCAGCTTTAATTGGTTTATGACATATCAGATACAAAAGAAATCATTGCCTGCTTCTGTT